>NC_036639.1:4226240-4330826 GCF_002806865.2 Cucurbita pepo subsp. pepo | reverse complement strand
AAAAAAAAAAAGCCTAAAAACAGGAAATCATTAACAAGAGCGACAGGGAAAAGATCAAATAAGAAGAGCTGCAAAGTTCTTGGAGTGTTCATAGTTAGGGTTTGTGGGTTAACAAAAAGTTGGTACCTTGGAGGTTCTAGAGAGATAATGGTAAGCAAAATTGCCTTCAAGCCGATATTCATGCATAACCCAGTTGCTTTTTTCTCCTTTAGGAGCTCTTCCTCTATAAAACACCAATGTCTTCTTCATCCCCACCAATGAATACGTTTTCGCACTGTAAATTTCCCTGTCTTTTCCGGTGGCTTTCCAGTACCCGGCTTCCGTGGCCCGGTTCGTTCTTAAACCGGTTGGATACTTCCGGTCTCGAAGGCTGAAGAAATACCATTCCTTCTCTCCCATCTTAGCTTTCTCTGCAATGGGTAGAGAATTAATTAGTGGTTAGGAGAAGAATCGAGTGGGTGAGGTATGGGCTTACCGGGAAGCTCCCATGGCTCGCACTTGTTGAGGTCGACTTCGGCGATGGCTCGGCCGGTGAAGGTGCTGTCGAGAACTTTCTTGAGGAGGTAGTAGGTGATGAGCTCCTCGTCGGTGGGGTGGAAGCGGAATCCGGGGGGAAGGTGGTGGCTGTCGTCGTAATGGGAAAATGGAGAAACGTCCATTGGGGAAAGGAAAAAAGGTGGGGAATTTGGAAGTGGGGAAGGAATTGAAGGGATACCCAGAAGAGAAGGGCGAAAACCCAGATGAAAAATGTGTGGAAGTGGAAGAATGGGGAATAAAAAGAGTGGTAAAATGGGGGTGTGTCGTGTTGTGTGTGTTCAGAGAAGGGGAGGGGGGAGGGATGGCGATGTGTATGCGTCAGGGGGGGAGTGGGGGGGTGTTCTGATTCGAGTATGTATGCGTGCGTGAGGAAGTGTGCAGGTATTCCTATGTCAGTGAAGAAAATCAAACGAAACCCATCACGAACCAACATTTTGTTTTTGTTTTTTTTTTTTAAAAAGTGATGAATTAAGAAACCCAAATGGGTGGATTTTCATCTCTTAATTACTTCAATTCTTAGTTGAAGTGATTTTGTGTTACGAATGATCCGCAACACGTTGGAGCGAGTAACAGTAGTACACGAAGAATATTGCACATATTGTTGTTATATTAGATTCAAAGGATCGCTATTCACCTAATTACAAGAATGGTTTCAATATAAAAAAACATTGTTGTCTTCTCAAATGGAAACTAATCTTGGTAGTATGGAGGAGAAGTAAAATCGTATCTAACGGTGATTTTTTAAATCGATCACATATTATCGTTCATGTTCGTTTGAAATAGATAGTGTGAGTTTGTCAAATGCTCGACAAGTTGCTAGTGGCATAAACTATGTTCGTCAACCAAGTTTGTCTACTAATTCTAACTTAATTAATTGGTTTCTTTAACAATAGTTAATATAGTATTTGTTAGATGAAAGTGTCCCACATATGTTAATTTAGGGAATGGTCGTACGTTTATAATCAGAGAATACACTCGTTCATCCGTATGAGGCCTTTTAGGAAGGCCAAAGCAAAGTCACGAGCACTTATGGTCAACGTGTACAATACTATAAAGTAGGAAAAAAGCAAGAGAGAGAAGGAAGGGCTTCATTTTCAGCATTGTATCAATAAAGCTGTTTTAAAATCTCTTTCCTGTCAGCACATTGAAATCATTTAATTAATATTTTAATATTATATTTTATTTTATGTCGGATAAAAATAAAATACTTTTAAAAAATATAATTCATGAATTTCGTGATTAAAATAACAATATTATAAAGTCTGAATGATAAGACAAAATTGAAATCACATTTAATTTTATATTATAGTTTATAAATGTTGTTGGGTAAGTGGATTTAATGCAATTTAATTTTGTGACTTCCACGTAATAATATGATGTAATTTGAGCTGGTAAAAAAAATAAGTAAACAATAAAGATTTAATTATATTAATTATATTAACCTACACTTCTAGAAATATTCGATATTGTTGTCAGTTCGAGTTTCTTTTTTGTCTAGTCAATCCGACCAATCAAAAAATAGGATTCATACCCTTAATTATTATTGAAATTATGATAATTTCATGTTTGTAACAAATATTAGTGATGCGATGAATGTGTTGATATTCAAATTTTATGAGATTATAGTTATTATAATGTACATAGAATTAGTGTTAAGAATCACGGTTCTCCACAATGGTATGATATTGTCCATTTTGAGCATAGACCCATGATACAAAGTACACTATAAACATCCCCTGAAGCTCATGGAGCTCCATTTCTCTGGAGCGCTCGAACAAAGTAAACTCTTTGTTTGACACTTTAGTCACTTTTGACTACACCTTCAAGGCTCACAATTCTTTGTTTGATATTTGAGAATTCTATTGACGTGACTAAGTTTAAGGCATGGCTCTGATACCATGTTAGGAATCACGACTACTTCTTATGAGTTTGGTTTGGAGTTTCCAAAAGGCCTCGTACAAATGGAGATAGTATTTTATAAACCCATGATCTTCTACTAAATTAACTAATGTGAGACTCACTCCCAATAATCTTTAACAACTAGGTGGTTTGAAACATCTTTAGAACAAAATAAAAATTTTTAAGTTGGTGGCCTCGAGCAATCTAAATAAATTTCACAACTCAAATTAACTCACGAGTTGGGTTGGATTGTGTTATCGGTTATTTTTTTAATTATTAAAAGAAATCCTTATTCATGATACATATTACGTAAATAATTAAACGTTCGTAAAATTTAAATATTAAATATTTATGGGGGATAAATTAGGAAATGAAAAAAATGCATTCATCAATCCCATCCGTCCATTCAGTCCATCGCCATCAAAAGAAGTTTGGAGAGATTGATGCAATGGGATTTTGACACATCATGCTCGGATTTTGAGACCTCTCTCTCTCTAACATCAAATCATACCTTCTCTCTCTTATTTATTACATTTACCCAAATTAAGTAAAAAAAAATAAAGTAGAACCGGATCGAACCGAACCGGGTTCAGTTGGAGGCCCCACTGAGTTGACTTTAGTGAGTGTTAGAATTTTAAAAACATAGGGAAACGAGAAATGCGTGTGATGAATAATTTTTTTTTTTTTAAAGAATTTGTAATTTAGCGTGAGAATATAAAGAGCGCGTGGTTCGAGAGATTAGCATGGGATTGCGGAAGGCGCGTGACGACAAGGTGAAGTCACCCGCGCCGCCCTCGGGTTCACAATATTACATTACAGTTGTCTCTTTTTTTTTTTTTTTTTTTTTTTTTTTTTTTTTTTTTTTTTTTTTTNATTGGGCCTTTCTTCTGCCTTCCGCGGCCCAAGGCACAAGGCCCAATCAACAACTAATTTGAGACAGTAATTAGTTATACCACCGATAGCACTAGCACATAAAAATTTTCTGTCAAGAATGGGATTCGAACCCATGCCCTTTCGGACCAGTACCTGAAACTGGCGCCTTAGACCAACTCGGCCATCTTGACTGTTTGGAGAAGTAATGAAACATGTAAATATGTTAATAAAAGTTTAAAATCCAAAGGTTGCTATGTAACGAGCCTAAACAGACAAATATCTAGTACCTGTGGGTTTGGGATGCTACATGTAGGTAGTTTATATGGTTAGAATTTTAATTTAATTAGTAGATTTGTCCTGCCTCTTTAACTCAATAAAAGAATTAAGACGATTGACATCAATGCACACTTAATAGTTCTCTTGAAAATTTAAAAGCACGGCGAGATTGATAAGAAATTCAACACTATTTGGTTCTAAATATCATAAATTTTATCTCTTAATACTCTTAGGATACCTAAAAATACACATTTCTTAACCCTTGGAGAACTTTCATTACACACCTGAAGACTTTCGTGCGCGATAGATCGGGGTACCTACCGTGCCAAAGTTCTTGTAGTGTTTTTAGATCTATGGTAATAGATGCCAAAGTTTTCGGCGGCCCTATTTCGTTGATATATATATATATAGTGTCTAACTATACCTCTAGATGGACAATAATATCTAAACTTCTGATCTAAAACTCAATCTCATTAATGATTTTCAATTTAGTTTAAACTAAATTAATAAAAATACTCTTAACTTTAATAATAATAATAATAATAATCTAAAAAATACTCTTAAAAAAAAAATAGTCTAAATTCAAACTTTCTTTAATTTGTAATTTAACCTAACAAATTCATGGCAGAGTCAACGCAAGAAAGCTAAGTCAACCAAGTCAATGGAAATTGACTAACGTTGACTTGAAAAGTTAATTTTGTCCCACCGAATTTATTCATTTACCCATTATTTTAAACATTGCCGTCAAATGAAGTAACCTCTCAATTTTCAAATTACTATATTTTAAANATCATATATATATATATAAACAATTCCAAATGTCTTGACGTAGCATTTAAGATAAATTAATAAGAAAGTTGTAGGGTCACGTAATCTAAGAAACAAAACATTTTAGATTATGAGCATCGATGTTTAATTTGGGTCGGTTGTCAACATATAAAGTCACAGATTTAGAAAAGAGGTTGGGGTCGTTACATAATTTCAACAATCACATGTATTGACATTGTGTGAATTGATATCTAATTTTTGATACAAAAAGTTGAAATCTTCCCGACCTCTAAATAAGTTTAAAATGAGACTTATAAAATATGAAGTCTTTAGGCTCCTTCGAGAAGATGTAATTCAAGTGATTAAGTTTTACGAGAACGACAGAACCTATGCTAGTTTGTCCCAGACTCGGGACAACGTTCAATTATAATAGAAGAGTACAAGAAACACTCAACTTTATAATCCTACAAAAGCTATCGACTTCCAAATATCACAATCGAATAGCATGAGATAAACAACAAATAAAAGTCTCTCGAACCCACAAGAAAAACATTATTTCTCTCTCACAAAAGTTCGTTGTCATCGCTACAAACGCAATAGATTGACCTAACATATACAGGGCCAAGTGATATGACCACTTGAAGCACACCATCGAACTTATGTCTACACTTTCGAGACTCATAAGATAAGAGCACGACTCTGATATCACTTGATAGTGACAACAAGCCTCTACAATAGCTTTATACCAATAAAAATAGCGTCTCTAACGTATATTCCTACGACCTTCCTTAAGAATTAGAACGTTATAGCGTCGGACCACCACTATATTTTTCTTCAATGGTTAAAATTCTACGAAACCCAATTGACCAATCTTGGATAGTTTGTGTTAGGTACGTGTAGCACATATCTTTGAACAAACATGACATGTGAATAGGATATGCATTACACTCTTTATACATTCATCAACCTTATCCTTTATTTCTTGCACAAACATACATATATAAATACCATCAAACTTTCCAAATTTTATCTATTTCCCGTTCCAAGCTCGAGAGTTTTCATACAAGGGGTCCAACGTTCTTCTACGACTTTCTACGACTGTCTATACCGGTATTACATTCTCTCGATCTCTCATATAATAGAAGTCTTTAAATTAGTCGGGTTAATCTAACCAATATTTAATGATTGTAACCGATATTAATGATGAGGCGTGACTTATAAATGTTTTATATTTAAATTTCATGAGATTTTAGTTATTAATACGTGATTTTTTTAAATAATTAAAAAATAATATGACGATCGACTCGAAAATATAAATTTGTATTGAGTTAAGTTGTGTAATTTATTATTTTAGTTGTTCCGATCATCGATCCAACTAATTAAATTAAAACAGTATCCAACAAAGTTGGGTGCGACAGTTTTTAGGTGTACCTGAAATTGTATACCAATTACAAGCTGTCTGTCAGAATTCAATTATTGCATGGCGGTGGCTAAGTTGGCTACTTCGGTGTATTTCCTTCAAGATCAGATATCAACGCGTGAGCTTCTGCCACGTCATAGATATCAACGCCTGAGATTTTGCCACATAATCACTTGTTTTATTCTTATTATTGGTTAAAAATGCATTTTTAGCCAATTTAGTCACTTTATTTTTACTTATTTTTTATTTTTCCTTTTTTTCGTGAATCATGTTAATTAAAAAAATATTAAAATCTATCATAAAAAATAAAACATCGTCCACTTTAGATCAGTGTTTGAATTTGTAGGAACGTAAATTTTTATTAGTACATGATCCATTTTAAAATAATTTAATTTAATTTAATTTAAATTTTTATTAAAACGTTTTTTTTACTTATTTGTGATATTTAAAATATCATTATCACATTTTTCTAAAAAAGAGTCATTATCAAAAAAAGAAAAAAAAGGTTTGATAACAATAACTATATATTATATAATATATAATATATAATATATAATATATAGTTATTATTCCATTATCTTTATTTATCAAAAATGCTATAAAAGTTGGAAGTTGGTACAAGTAACTATTTCATGTTTGGCTGCTTCCAATTGGTTGACTTTGACTAATATAGACTCCACCACCAAACCAACTTACCCCTAAATTTCTAAATTCTTATTGCCTTAAATTATTAATTTTTTCACATTTAAAATACTCGACTACCATCCATAAATATAAATATATAAAATTAAATATAATTAAACACGATATTTATGATTCCGTCTAAATAACAAAAATAATAAAATTAATTTATTCTACATGTTTACGATGGATGGAATAGTTTAGGTGAATTAATGGAACTCGGATTTGTTATTAAATTTAAATATAATTATTTTTCCTTTTTTCAAATAACTTATCAGTGGTATTTTTTTATTAATAATTTTTACCATGGTAAATTATATAATTTTTTTTATCACAAACTTTTAATTTTATTAAAGGGTAGTAAAACGTAGATAGGTATTATGATATGACCAAAATACCCTTATTCTCACCGACCAGATTATATACGGAAAAACATTATTAGTGGATGAAAAAATTGGGATAAAATCAAGGAAAAATGTACAATGACTTAATTACCCTTCTATGAGAATTTGTTTTCAAATAAATTACTCAGTTCTGAAATTATTAATTATTATGGATATAATTGTGTGTGTATTTTTGTTTTATATTATTATTTTTATATATTTAATTATTTATTTTAAATTTTTGTAATTTTATTAATTACTTCCTTTCCTTTAATAATAATAATAATAATTAAGAAAATATTGAGCTAAACAAAACTTAATTTAATAAATTATATTTATGTTTAAAACTTAGTCAAAATATTAAACTGTTTCTAAACAATTGGATTATAAATTCTTATTTTATATTAATTTGGATGTTAAATTAAATAAAATTTTATTTTAGAAAAAGACAAAATTGAAATTCGAGTGACGCAGAGCAATCCAACAATGCCCTTGATTTTGTTTCCATGCAGACGAAAGAGACGAAGGAGGCGGAGGAGGAGGCGGAGGAGGAGGAGGAGAGAGATAGAGAGAGACAGAGAGAGACAGAGAGAGAGTGGCGGCAGCTTCAAGTTCAACGTGTGGTCTCCGTGCATGGAATTCGTGAACCCTTTTCACAAATTGTGAAACAAATTCCAAATCTCGTCTATAAAAGGGTAGCCCCAAATTTCTCTTACCATTCCCAAACCAATCGACAATAATAATAATGGAGATTGGAGCTGTGAACCCTGAAATGGACACAGCTTCAACCATCACCATTAAAGGCATTCTCAGCCTTCTCGTTCAGAACGTCGATGAAAACAATGGTCGGAGGCTGATTTCTCTCGGCATGGGCGATCCTTCTGCTTATTCTTGTTTTCATACTACCCGTGCTACTCAACAGGCTGTTGTTGATTCTCTTCAATCTCAGAAATTTAATGGCTATGCTCCCACTTCTGGTCTCCCCCAAACGAGAAGGTTTCGCTTTAATTTCGATTTCTGGGGTTTTATCTCGTTTTTATGTGAATCTTTTGATTTGGGGATTGGAATTGAAAATGCTGATGACTCAATATATGCATGTAGGTTGTTGAATTTTGTGTTGTTCTTCGTTTTTTGTAAATTTGAATCTTCTGGGCTTGTTCGTATGATTCTTTTCTTTCTTTTCTTGCTTCTAGTTGTTTCTAATTCTTCCGTAATTCAACTGTTCTACATGAATTAGATGCTAGGTTGGATTGTTCTTGCTCTTTTTCCAGAGATTTTTCTGTTCAAAAGAACACTTTCTCTTTGGAGAGGACAGATTTTCTTTCGTTCTTTCTTTCTTTTTTAAAACTAATGAAGTGTTCCATTTCATTATCAATCCCTTTGTGAGAATTCTTGAATCTGTTACTTGGCCTATTTGTTTCTGTAATTTTCTTTACTTGTTCATATGCTGCCCTGCAACTTTCCATGGTAAAGCCAGTGAATGAACGATCTGATCTTGTTTGGGACAGTTATGATTTTGATTCTAATGCTTGAAACGAGCTGCATGATTCTTAGCTCAAGAGAAAGTTTGAACATGTGAAGGAACTTTCCAATTCTGTTTCTATGAACATTTAACTGATACAGGGCAGCTAAACAGATATATTCATGGAATCGAGTGATTTGATGAAATGTAGCATCAAATTAAGGTTATAGTTTTGTTTTCTAATTTCTTTGTTTAAACTATCATTGAATAGGTCAATTGCTGAATATTTATCACGAGATCTTCCATATAAGTTGTCGTCCGATGACGTTTTCGTTACGTCAGGATGTACACAAGCGATTGATGTTGCTTTGATGATGCTTGCTCGTCCTGGTGCAAATATATTGCTTCCGAGGCCTGGTTTCCCTATCTATGAACTTTGTTCTGCATTTCGGAATGTTGAAGTCCGGCACTTTAACTTGCTCCCTCAACAAGGTTGGGAGGTTGATCTTGATGCCATCGAAACGCTTGCAGATAAAAACACCGTTGCATTGGTTATTGTCAACCCAGGGAATCCATGCGGAAATGTATACAGTTATCAGCATCTGAAGAAGGTAAGTTATAATCTAGATATTAGAACTGAACCACTCAAGTATAATACTGTACGGTACCTACGAGAGCTGTTTTCGTTTAGTTTCGTTTTGTTTTATCTTACGACCAAAGTGTCTGCATAATGTTTTTGGTTGATTGATTGCCCTTCAGATTGCAGAAACGGCAGAAAAGCTTGGAATTCTGGTGATTGCTGATGAAGTTTATGGGCATCTTGCTTTTGGAAGTAAACCTTTCGTGCCAATGGCAGTTTTTGGATCAACTGTTCCTGTACTCACCCTTGGATCACTATCAAAGAGATGGATCGTACCGGGCTGGCGACTTGGGTGGTTCGTGACTAGTGATCCTTCGGGCACGTTCAAAAACCCCAAGGTTCCACCACTTCCCTCACACACTACTTGATTGCTAAATTGCAGACTAAATTAGCCACTGTTCTTCATATTTTGTGCTTTATCTGACATACCTGTTTGCCTCATCTTATGCTTATTGAACTGTACCATCATTCCATGCAGGCTATCGAGCGAATCAAGAAGTATTTCGATATATTAGGAGGTCCTGCAACATTCATCCAGGTTCAGACGTTATATTTTTGTCGTTTCAAATGCTGGCTACTTTTCTTTTCATTTTCGATTCCAGTCGTTTTCGAATGAAACGACTTTCTTCTGTCATACTGACCAGTTCATATCAAGATGTTAGGCATATCAAATTTCATATAAACACAAACCATTGTCACCGTATTAACTCACGACCGACACCCAAAACTCGAACCTAGCTTTGTTCATATATTACTGTTAGCATCATTCCAAGTTGCAAACTTCTTCTCATTCACATTCTGCATGGTGAATTGATGCATCAGGCTGCAGTACCTCAAATCCTTGAGTCAACTGATGAGGTTTTCTTCAAGAAAACTATCAATATTCTGAAGCAAACCTCCGAAATATGTTGCAGAAAGATCAAGGAAGTCCCTTGTATTACATGCACACACAAGCCCGAAGGATCGATGGCTATGATGGTAACGAAAGAAATCTCGAATTAAGTTTATAAAAATTTATGAATCCCGTGTCGCTTAGCGCCCTACGATGCAATAATGTAGGTGAGACTGAACATGGAACTTCTTGAAGATATCAGTGATGATATTGATTTTTGCTTCAAGCTTGCCAAAGAGGAATCTCTCATCATTCTTCCAGGTAAGACCTGAAAAACATCAATGCTTTTGATCTTCATTTCATCTGTACAATTCAAACAGAACCGAAGCTCGAAGAATCGTGGTTTGGTTTCAGGAACGGCGGTAGGGCTGAAGAACTGGCTGCGAATCACCTTTGCAGTCGATCCGTCCTTTCTTGAAGAAGGGTTAGGGAGGCTTAAATCTTTTTGTGAAAGGCATACACTTGAGCTGTAAAGAAGTTGGGATATGCTGGTTGCTGGTGATGCAAATGAAATAACAGGTTGAGCCTCGTAGGTTAAATGATAATGGAAATCTTAGCAACTCTTTCCATGTACCGATGCAACTCAGCTATAAATACAAGGCCATTAAGATTAAAAAATGAATTCCGTTCTTGCTTTCTGATATGATTGTATAACTTTTTCTGCATATGGTATCATTTATATTGACTGTTAAATGCACAAAGTTATTTAATTGAAATATGGGAAGCAACAATGAGATTGATTACCTATCTTTATGAGCATCATAGCTCTTATCTGGTGATATCTGTTCTTGTTTTTGCACCTTCTGTCATGGCTAAAACAATGCTCCTCCTTACACTGCCACATCCATTCCTATTTATGCCACAATTTTTACCCAAAAGACAAAGATTCGGAAGGAAAGAAAGTGAGTTGTTTGGCTAGAGATGGAGAGGTTAGAAGGACAATGTTTTCACGAAAAAAAACATCTTTGTACTTATGTACAATGAAGGATGTTTGGTCTCTAACAATGTCAATTTGTACGTCAATTTGTGTTTGCTTTTGACCCAAACCCAATATTGAAAGATTGCATTTGAAATGGTTAGCTCTTTTGGTTATTTATTAATCTCTATGCCGGTTATATTGGACCGTTTTCAACGATCTCTTTTAGCCCTCTATGGTGCTTGCTTTCTATTCAATAAAATACTTTTATTGTAATAAAACGCGGGTAAGTATATCTTTACAAAATGCCTATAAAATTATAAAGGTAGCATTAATCATCTTAACCTTCATAAAAAAAAAATAATTCACAAAAGTGTTTATGGATGGAACGTTAATTTTGAAACATGGTACTAATTGTGAGATTATTTTTTTTTAAGTAGAAAGGTGTTAAACGTTAAAAGTTTGAAATCTCAAGAATATTTTTAAAAGATAAAATACATCAAACTTCTAATATAAATAAATGTTTTAATTTCTACATTTGGTTCAATTTTGGCTAAATTCACATATTAATTTATGTGTTTATGTTCACATCTTTCAAGACTACAAAATGAGAAAGAGTTTTATTTTTTAGGTTTAAATACACGGAGAATAAAGATTTGAGTATTGAGAATCTTGAATTGTTTGAGTTATACTCACGTTCGGATTAAAATTTTATTATAACCATTGAAATTTGCAAAATCTACTCTGCTTTTAGAATAAACTTCAGTGTTAAAGAAGTTTTAGTTCGGCAAAACACTTCAAAATATGACTCAAAGTTTACACGTAGATACATGTGTTTAGTCTCTAACATTTGAGTGCTTTTAAATTTTGTCATTTCGTTTTAAAGCTATGCACCTTCAGGGCCAGTGTCCTCGCTGACACACCCTAATAAAGTGAATTGTGAGATTCCAATAGACGTGTTCTAAAACCATGAGACTGATAGACGATACATAATGGGCCAAAGGTAAGAATAGGGCTGTTACAAATGATATATGAGCTAGATTCTGAACCGTGTGTCAATGAGAACGCTGACCCCCAAAAGGGTGGGGAACAAAACATAAGTGTGGAAATCTTTCGGTATTATATGCATTTTAAAATCGTAATTTCTTGAGGTTGACAATGATACCAATGAGCTAAAGCTGACCATATCCGACTAGCAATGAGCTAGCATACGTTCAACTCATCAGAAATTTAAATATTTAAAAATACGAGAAATGTTAAATGTGGTTCAATATCCCCAAAACAATCCGGCAGCTCTGGACGGCCGCCACCGTGCCCGCCAAAACCTCCGACGGCACCGGGACTGAAGGGTTTTTATCGAACCCAGCCAAGCAGCTATTGACATTCCTAATCGAAATCTCCACGCCGTTTCTAGCACGGGCATAATCTCCTCCTTGGACCGCATTTCTGATTCCTGGAAAATTGCCGGCGGCATACCCTGTGGAAAACCAGCAATCGTTCAACAGCGTCTTCACAGGGGAATTCGGCGTTCTACGGGAAATGTCGCCGATCCTCTGGGCCATTGCTCTGGTATTCCTCTCCGCACATCCGACGGCGATGACTGCGAGTCCACGCCCATTGGCTGTCCGGCTGGCGGAGTCGGAATTGAGGCAAGCAGAACAAATCACCGGCTGCTCGGTTCTGCCGCAGAGGTTTCGGATGAGGGCGGCGTCTGGTTTCGCCGGAGAGAAGAGGGCGAAGAGGGCGAGGAGAAACAATGGAAGCATGGAATTGAAGGGATTCATCTTCTTCTTCTTCTTCTTCTTCTTCTTCTTCTTCTTGGATTCCAAATCAGTGTTGTTGAAGATTGATTCATCTTCCATTGGTATTTAAATCTGTTTTTTTTACTATTTTTATTTTATTTTATTATTTATTAATGGATCATTTCCAGTTAATTTCTGTTTCTTTTTTCCAAATAAATTGACAGTTCCCATTTACATTTGCATTTTCCTTTTTTATTTAATTAATTTCTTTTCTTTTTCTATTTTTACTTTTATTTTTTATTTTTTTTATATGATTTCAATGAAATATAAAATCTAATTATACTACCAAATTCAAAATATTTCGTTAATTATTTTAGTTTTAAATTTATTAGATCAACACGACTCTCCACAATAGTATGATATTGTCCACTTTGACAAGCCTAAGCTCTCATGACTTTACTCAGGCCTTAAACCAATGGTTTTAGGGTTTAGGATTTTCAAAAAAATAATATAAGAAATAGGAATTAGAATGGTAGGAAAGTGTATTATGGTTTTAAAATCTTTAATTTTAACACAAAAATAAGTTTGAGTTTGAGGCCTAGTGTCACGATTATGTTTGTTAATGTTTTTATTTGGCTCGGGTCAACTCGAGAGTTCTATCCCATGAATTTAAAATCGAACTGAGTCAGTTCGGGTTTAGAAAAATGAACCAAATCCAATCCAAAAAGCTAATCCAACCCAACCCAACCCTTATAATTCAGGTTGAGTTGGTCCGGGTTATCGGGTTGAATTGTACACCTAAAGTGGATAGTGGACCATAGTTGTTTTTTTTTTCTAAGCGGGTATTAGCTTTTGGCGCTTAAACCAAACCATCGCCGGAGGGGGTTTCACTTTCGGTTATCTCTTCTTCAAAGGAATGGCGTCCACTTCCAATTCCAATTCAACTGGCGTTTCCGAAAGAATCAAATCCGCTGCCACTATTATGAACTCTGAGAATCAATCTCTCCTTGCCGTAACTTTCTTAATACTACTCTATTTCTTCTTTTTATGCTTTCAATTTGTTGTTCTTTTTGTTCTACTGTTTGTGCTTTTCCGATCGACAGATTAAATTTTCTAATTTCCATGGAAAATGAAGTTGCCGTTGCTAAATACATCTTGTTTTTAGATTTAAGATCTCGATTTCCTATATAGAGCGTCAGTTCTAACGCTGTATTTCCTTCACTATGCTCTGTGAACTGTGTTTTCTTGATTTCTGAGAACTGAAAAACTATTGGAAGATGATCTTGTGTATTCTTTTAATGGAAAATCCCCCCGCCCAACCCGTTTTGTTCAGTTCGTGGTCCGAGAAGACGAGATAAGAATGGTGAATTAAATTTGAGGAGTGATTGGGATTATTAGGTTGAAAAGTATGATGATGGGTTATCTGTTTATTTCTGTGATTGGATTTTTCTGTCTTAATTTCAGGAATTACGGAAGTCGCTGATCATGATGAAGGAAATCGGGGTGGATTTGGAGAGGGACAATCAGTCGAGGATGGTACTATGAACTATTGACCTTAATTTCGAATATTCAGAAATTTTTGTAATTTGTTACTTTGGAAGTGAATGTTGTTAGGATAAGATATTGTTTGTAATAAAATATACTAAGAAGCAAGTACCTAACATGTTCATTGCTCATTGTTGATCATTGTTGCTTGGAACCCTTAACTAATGATTTACTTGGTATTTGAACATTATTTTAGGTCAAGGAGCTTGAAAACTCTGTTGTTGAGCTGTTGGGTACTTATGAAAAATGTAGCAACTTTTCATCTGCAATTCAGTCAGTTGGAAATATATATGAACCACAAGAAGAGGTGCTTGAATGCATTTTCCACTACACTCTTTTTTTTGGTTAATTTTCATTGTGATGGTTCCTTCCTTCGTACATAATATTCTATGTTGATCATGTAGTTAACTGATTTTGAGAAACTACTTGACAATGAAGTTGCAAAAGTCAGCGAAAATTCATCTTCAAATTTGCAGAACCATTCAATAATTCGACAGTTTAGAGAAGCTATTTGGGTATGCATCTTCATCTTCTTTAATATGCACTAGGAAATTTTGGAATGCGTTAGTTCACTTCTATGACTTTCTACTATTCGGGCTTTAGAACTGATTATGCGTGGCAGCAACCCTCAAATCAGTGCAAATAATTATACTAATACTGTGAAAATTCCCAACATATGAGAAGTAAGCAAGAGAAAATTCATAAGTGATTGGAAACCATTTTTTTGTTCTTCCAATTGCATTATTCTTTCCAGTGCTTTAACTTATCTCCCAATATTCCGGCAGAATGTTCATCACGCAGGACAACCAATGCCTGGTGAGGAGCAGGAGGACGTTGTGATGACCAGTACTCAGTGTAATCTATTGAATGTCACTTGCCCGTTGAGTGGAAAGCCTGTCACAGAATTGGCAGAACCTGTTCGAAGGTATTTTACAACTAAACATATTTTCATGAAGGATAAAGAATTGGAACCATTTCTGTTAGCATTGAAAAAGAAGTCTGCTTTGTTAGAATTGTTGGGAGGGAGTCGTACGTTGGCTAATTTAGGAAATGATCGTGGTTTATAAGTAAAGAATACATCTCCATTGGTACAAGGCCATTTGAAAAAGCCCAAAGCAAAGTCATGAGAGCTTATGCTCAAAGTAGACAATATCGTACCATTGTGGAGAGTCGTTATTCCTAACATGTTTGTCTATTCACTGTGTACTAACAGCATGGATGTTGAAAGGGAATGGCTACATGCTTTATTTTCTCTAGTTTCATTTTTCAAGTGGATGCCTAAAAAATAGAATGAGCTTGGATCTTCTACTTTTTCAGAGCCGAGTTTCGAAATGGTTTTTTGTTCCTTAAAACAAATAACCATTTTAGGTTGTGGAAAAGATTCACTGACATGGAATGTATAGGTCTTCTTGTTTTTTCTTGGTTTTTTTATTTTGAGTTCAACCACACGTTGAAGAGGACGATTCTAATTTTTTATTTTTCAATCGATGATATAATGCTTATGTTTAAGTTAACTTCCATAGCCTGTTGTTATAGATCAGTACGGCCAGGCCATTGTGCATTTAAACACTTCTACTAAGTCTCTTTTTTGTCTCTACTTTCTGCAATTTTCAGTACGGAATGCAAGCACGTCTACGAAAAGGTTGCCATAATGCAGTACCTAAAATCCAAGAGATCACGAGCTCAATGCCCTGTTGCTGGTATTTGAATCTACTACATTACATGTACGACATAGAATGTTTTTAGATTGCTCGTCTCACTTGACCTCTTTGTTCTTATAGCCTGTCCCAAGATGTTGCAGCCTGAAAAGGTCATTTCTGATCCATTCTTACCGATTGAAATTGATGAACTACGCAAAACGTCTAAGCATTCAGTGAGGATACAGGATTTCACAGAGGTTGATGCAGATTAACACCACTGAAGTAACTTCTTTTACATATTTTGTCATTGTCTTAGTAGATTTCTTGGATCAAATGTTCTGCTTGGTAACTTTAGCTCGTTAGGGATGTTCATGGTTATCTATATCTATCAATATGAATTGTCTCTATTTATGTGCGAATGGAGAATTGTGGCTTCATTCTCAAATAGCCATTGCCCCTTAAATTTTATAGAAGGTTCTATCTTTTTGATCGAAGGGGCAAATTCCTGTGACATTTTTACAATTTAGCCAAATATCTAACAAGGACGGTTTGGTTTTGGGAAGAGAGGTTTACAAAAACAAAATCAAACACAAATATGTAACTGAAGAAACTAAAAAATTCTGCTCCCATTTAACAACTGAACATTTAACCTACATACAACCTCAATTTAATAGATATCTCTACCTAGAAATCTGATACAATTCAAGACTATGGGGCCATTACAAAACTTGAAACAATATAAGAGAGTGAGCTCGGACTAGAAAGTACAAGGAATTGACATTAAGAAGTGTCAATTTCAAAAGACTCCAAATATGATGAATCCAACCCTCCCAGAAGCTCAAAATGACCATAAACACTAAAATGTTTGGTCGAGCAAATCCAGCAGGATTGGAAACTCAAGACATAGCATTAGGAACTCATCCATTCACTCCTTTGATGATGTACCTCATATTCAAATAGTTGATGATCATGAAGAGCAGCAACCAACTTTCTTCACTGCCGAAACATCATCCTTGTTTCCAACGTTAATGGTTTGTCCTTTAGGTAATGTTGTGGCATCCTCCCCAATCTCGAGCGCTTTTCGGCAAACTACACGATAGATTTGGGTTAGCACTTCGGTAAAAGCACTCTCGACATTCAGAGACTCGAGGGCAGATGTCTCCATGAAGAAAGTGTTCTCCTTCTCTGCAAAGGCCGAGGCATCTTCAGTCGAAACAGCACGAAGATGTCGCAAGTCTGCCTTGTTACCAACTAGCATTATCACTATATTGGAATCTGTGTGATCCCTGAGTTCTTTCAACCATCTCTCAACGTTTTCGAACGTCACGTGTCGTGTGACATCATAAACAAGCAATGCACCAACTGCTCCTCGATAGTATGCACTTGTGATTGCACGGTATCTGCCAAAAAGAAGCTTATAAGATACATCATTCACATAGTTTAAGGGTCTTTTGAGGTGAACATATCATGAAATCTCTATCAGTATTACTCTATCAGGCTTTGCTAGCAATGTCAAATCTACACAAAAGATATTGCATACTACATTTTGGCACAAGCCTGATTCATTACGGTCTTATGGATTCAGTAAGTATATACAAAAATCACATCATGAATAGTTTGGTACTCTTCTCTTATCAGATCCAGATTATTACTTACAGAGAGAATTCAGTCTACTCTAAGAAAATCGATCAAAATTCATTCACAACTCTAAAACTCGTATCAAATTCCTTGAGACTGAAGGAATCTAAGAGTTTGATCCCCGGAAACTCCAATTCCATCAGATACATAACGCGATCACCATCTCAACAAGCAAGTAATCTCTTAGAACCAATATCTGAAAGCTACTTAATTCTCAGACCCCCCAAGAACAGAAGAACACACCCAAAAGCCCTATAAATCCTACGTCCCTGTAATTCCCAACGATTCAGTGAACCATCAAAATCTCAAGTTATAATATTAGATCTCAATAAACAGACACGAATTGAATGATCAGGATCCACAGTAAGACAATGACAGAATCAGAAGTTAAAGAAGTAGTCGACGAACCTTTCTTGACCGGCGGTGTCCCAAATCTGAGCCTTGACAATCTTATCATCGACTCGAATACTCCGAGTGGCGAATTCGACGCCGATTGTGGATTTGGACTCGAGACTGAACTCATTGCGCGTAAACCTGGAGAGTAGATTGGATTTGCCCACACCAGAGTCACCGATGAGAACCACTTTGAAGAGGTAATCGTAATCGTCGTCCGTTCTATACGCAGCCATAGTTTGCTTCTTCAGGTGGGATCGGATGACTGTGGTTGTGGTTGGAATTGAAGGGGTCTGAAAATGGATCGGGAATTGGAGCTCCAAGGCATAAGAGAAACACAGAGAGACGTTTTGAAATTGTTGAAGACGATCAGTCGTAAGCATAATCGTAACGTTTCGCCCAAATCGGTAGTGATCTTCCACTTACTGTTTGTGGGCTTACACTAACATACTTGGACTTTTTAATCATGGGCTTGAACTTGGGCTTAAACTTGGGCTTCAGTTTGGGCTTAAACTTAGCCGAAAGAGTTTTTTTTTTTTTTTTTTTTTTTTTTTTTTTTTTTTTTTTTTTTTTTTTTNGAATAATAAAGAGTATAAAGAGTACAATTTAAAAAAATAAAAAAATATAAATTCTCCTTTAAAAAGTATTTATTCACATGATTATGTCTACATAATAAACTTTTATAAAATTAAAAAAAAAAAAAAAAAAAACATAATTGGGTGGTTGGTGTTCCCACGTGGTAATAATTGCGGTGTGGTTCGCTTTCCCGTACGGTACTGTTATATTATTATTGGGATCCCAAAATTAAAATAAAAAAATAAAAAAAATATTTGTTAGTGCCTAAAATTGGGTAAAATCTTAATTATAAAAAATATATTGTTGTGGTTTCTAATCTGTAAAGCCTCTGCACATGCTCCCCATTATTAGTACTTACCTTTCGGATTAACCAAATCTAATTTGTGTCAAACCAAAATACCCATACCCAACGAGCATTAACTCTCCTTGAAAAGGAGATGATCCAACTGCACCTTCCAGTACCGCTACTTTGTTACAACTTCACTCCAGTCACTAGTCCTGCCTTCGACATCCCCCTCCTTGTGGTTAAGGTAACGACTTCAGGCATGGCCAGCTCCCATAGTGTGATGGGCGGTGTATACAAAGCTTGGGAACGAATTCATCGACGTATGACTGACTGGCGATTACTAGCGATTCCGACTTCATACAAGCGAGTTGCAACAACATTGATAACTATAATCTCACAAATCTCAAACATCAAACATTCACAAGTCACAATACATCGTTAATATAGGTTATAGATGTAAATATTCCTAATTTTCATAATAATTTTAAAAGAAGGGTAAGGGTGCAACGTGCTTACAAGTTGGTTAGATTATTGAGTCATATGAACCCCGCTCATGGTTATAAATTATTTGTGGTTTGTTTTCTAGTACTTACAAATTATTCTAAAATTTTAAAATTTTATTAGACATAAAATTTAATTTTATATTTTTTTAAAAAAATTTAAATACGTCGAGATATTAAAATTTTAATGATCAAATAAACAAAAAAAAAAAAACTAAATGATATTAAATGTTAGTTTATGGATAAATATTATTTTTAACACTTTTATTTTAATCAAGCACATTATTTTTTAATTAATTTGGAATATATTTCTTAAACTTTGTATCTAAGACTTTAAATTTAAATATATATTATGTATGTATGTTTGGTCCCTAATCATTCAACTTTATTTATATCCACCGTCTGCTAAATAATAATTCAAATATTAGTAACTCTTTCCAGTTTGAATATTTAAATATTTATTCAAATATTATCTTATAAAATAAATATATTAATTCTCTTAATAAAAACTAACCCTTTTAAAACCTTTTTCTAAATAATTTTCTAAATTTAATAAGTAAATATATATATATTTTTTAAAAATGTATTACTAAAGGTATTTTTTAAATAAAGCAGACATTTTGAAATATTTTAAGAATATAATTGATTTTTTTTTTTTTAATTTTGAAATATTTTCAAAATAAATTTTAAAGTTCTATAATTTTTTTTTATATATATTTTTTCTCTTTTTTCCTATTAACCATAAAAAGTATGCATATAATTATCACATATAAAAATTAAAAAATAATACGTGTTTGTGTTGGATTAAACTTAGTCATTTTCCAAACTATCGATCAAAATAGTTTCATTAAATAATTATATTGTAAATATATATAAAAAAAAAACAATAACGGGTTTGAATCAACTTATAATAATTTTACGAAAATCAACCAAGAATTCAACCAGAAATTTTCGTTTATTCAATTCAATCCAACTCAAACCAACCAAACGAGTTCGAATCAGAAAAAAAAAAAAAAAACCATTAATTTCACGATGATCATATTTAGAAGGTAGAGAGAGAGAGAGAGACAGCCATGTGAGTATGAGTTGGGGACAAAGCAAAGGAGGACAGTTCACATGGGGGAGCAGAAGGAGAGGACATCATCATTTTAGTCATAATTTTCGCATTATTTTAAGTTTCGTTTCGAATTTCAATTAAAAAAACGGTCTTATTTCATCCGAGTTGGCTTCCAACAAGAGAAGAAACTATTATACTCCTACGAGAGTTATACAAATAGTATCAACATTTTTAAATGAATCATAATTCAGCCGACATGAAATAACTCCAAAAATAAAAACTAAACGTTCCATTCATAATGGATACCCTAATGATAATGACCAGCTCCATGTAGGCAATAGTGTAGTGTGCGTTCCATGATTAATGAGAGATACCAAATAATTTTGGGTACCAACTCAATATTAATTCATATTATTTTAAGAATCGAATGCAATAACCTCGTATTCCTCTTCAATCAATTTACGTGTATCAAATCTAAGAAGATATATACTATTATCATAAAAATATGATACTTTTTGTAATACAACATTGATTGAGATTAAAATCTTCGATTTTAAAGAAATGAGTACATGTCAATTACTGCTCAACTATGTTCACTTTATCTCAAAAATTAGAATGTCAATTAGTGTTACACTATGTTCACTTCATCTAAAAAAAATTAGAATTTTAACGTGTAACAGCTCAAACCCACCGCTAACAGAAATTATCCGCTTTAGTCCATTACGTATCGTTATTAGCCTCACGATTTTAAGATACGTCTACTATAAGAAGTTTTCATACCCTTATAAAAAAATATTTTGTTTTCTCTCCTGACAACAAGGATGTGAAGGCCAATGGGTCACATTGGCACGTGGGTTCCGATATAAATATATATTTTTTAATTTTTATATTTATTATAGAATTTTGATATTAAACAAAATAAAATAAATAAATAAATAAATAAAAATGGCCTAAGTTGCATCAACCCCTCCCTCCCCACAGCTGTTGCTAGCTGTCCCTAATCCCACCCCCCATGTGACCCACTTTCCCTCTTCCTATGACTTTGGGGCTCTTGAATTATATGAAAGTGAAATTTCAATTTATAAAAAAATAAAATATTATTTCGATAATTATTTACGAACACTGTCACAACGTTATACGTCGATCTTCCAACATTTAGAGTAAAAAATTTTGTACATTTTTTAATCAGATAATAATATTGTGACAAACGGGACTGTGAATTATTAAGAGACTGCAACTTGTAATCAACATAATTAGTGATCATCCAAAGACGATTCTTACGAACCATACTGTTTGGTTAAGCTTGGTTGATTACACCATTATAAACCCGTACTCGTCACCTATTTGAGTGTCCAAAATTCCGTTATGGCACAATTGCCCCCAAAAATACCCTCTTTCCCTCAAAATTGGTCTCATTTTCCTCCTCCTTCAATGCATAATTTATCTCATTCCCCTCCGCCGCCGCCGTCCTCCGCCGCTTCCCACCATAACCCTTCATGGGTTGATGACTTTCTCGACTTCTCCACTGCCCGCCGTGGCCTTCACCGGAGATCCATTAGCGACTCCATTGCTTTTCTCGAAACCCCATTTTCCAATGAATGTCGTAACTCCTCCTCCTCCTCGTCCACTGTCGCCGTCACCGTGCTGCATGCTACTCCGACGTTTGACCGGCTTGACGACGACCAACTTATGTCAATGTTTTCCGATGACATTTCCGTGGCGGTGCCGGCGTCGTCGAACCCTTCATCCTCCTCCGACCAGAATAGTAATAACGATGAAAAGAGGACGACAGTGCCGTCGGAACCTCCGCCGCCGCATCAATTGAAGAATGAACCGGGTGAGGTCGAATGCTCCTCTCGCCAATTACAGCAGCAATCTGAACCTCCGCCGCCGTCTTCCGCCGCCGGCGATAACACCATTGATCCCAAACGAGTTAAGAGGTAATTAATCACATCAACGCATCTCAAAATCAATCAACCAATTCAAAAGAAACAAAAAAAATATTGAATTTCCAATTTTTTTTAACAAATTCTCAAACTATTTTCTTTTTTTTATTTAATTTTAATTTTGTATGAATCAACCACAAATACCCATAACACATGAACTAATATAGCTACAAAAGATCTCAACTTTATGATATAATCCGTGCATGAACGACCCCACATCATAATTAACCTAATTAACAACATAATAATAGAATCAAACCATATTAACGATCGGTGGGTGGGTTTTTGTTCGGTGTCAGAATTTTAGCAAATCGACAATCAGCACAAAGGTCGAGGGTCAGGAAATTACAATACATTTCTGAGCTCGAGAGAAGTGTAACGACATTACAGGTATGAATTATTTAAATTCTTCTCTTTAATTTTCTTTTTCTTAAAATTTATTTTAATTTTTGTTATTGTGAATATAGACGGAAGTTTCAGCGTTGTCCCCGAGAGTAGCATTTTTGGATCATCAAAGATTGATTCTTAATGTCGATAATAGTGCTCTTAAGCAGAGAATTGCAGCTTTGGCTCAAGATAAGATTTTTAAAGATGGTAATTTATTATTATTTTTGGTAATTTAATTAGAGAAAAAATGATAATTAATTAATTAATGGTTAATTGGGTTTATTTTTTAAGCTCATCAAGAGGCATTAAGGAAGGAAATAGAGAGATTAAGGCAAGTTTATCATCAACAAAGTTTGAAGAAAATGGGAAGCAATCATAATCAGAATGGGGCGGCGCCACCGTCTTCAGGGAAAGAAGCTCCGCCGCGAATGGCTGAGACGGAAACGGAGCTGGCTGTCAGTTGAATTTAACAAAATGGACTTCGTTCACGTGATTTGCTTCCAATTCTCACTTGGATGTTTTGCGGTGGGGTCCACTTGACAGTTTGATAATCAACGGTCAACGTGTTGACACGTGGGTGAGACTGGTTTAGGAGGGTGCTGATGAAAACAAAAACAATTTCTTTTTCTTTTTCTTTTTTCAAAGATTATTGGGTTTTTTTTAAGGGTGGATTTATTAATTGGATTAATTAAAAGCTTTTCTTCCCATTTTTTTATTCTTAAAAAAAAATATTAATATATTAAATATAAGCCGTATTTATTTTATTATAATCAAAATCAATCGAAATATAACCATATATCGCGAGATCTTAATAAAGTTGATCATTACTATGTGACGTGACAAGTTTGGTTGAGAAGAGGTGGCAAAAAGAGGATTATTAAATATTATTTTGTAGGTGTGAATATTAAATACGTGAGATATAATAAATATATTTATTCGGTAGTAAACTATATATAATTTGGACTTAATTTAAGAAATGCCTGTGTGTAACAGACCTACACACACCAAACCGACCGCTAGCAGATATTGCCATTTTTGTGTTTTCCCTTTCAAGCTTTCCTTGTTTATCTTTCCAACCTCTGCCATTTTTGTGTTTTCCCTTTTAAGCTTTCCTTGTTTATCTTTCCAACCAGGTAAGATCTCACAATCCAATTTCCTTGGGAGCCTAAGGTCCTCACCAGCACTTTGTGGAATCCCACATTAATTCGGGAAGAAAACAAAACATTCATTATAAAGGTGTGAAAACCTCTCCTTCATAAACGCATTTTAAAACTTTGAGGAAACATTCAATTCAGGAGAAACCACATATTATTTGGATCAAACACTTCATTTTTACTGGAGCTCCCTCATCTGTGTGATGGAGTTCAATCTTCTTCTAATCTCCATTACAAAGATGGGGGAGCTCTAGAACTACCAACACTTCGAGTTACATGGAAGCTAAATACAGTTCTCTAGACTTGAATTCCCATGTTATTTAAGATGGTTCGAGGCTCGTCCCTTCTCGGTCGCAAAAATCGAGTTCTGTTGCTTCCCCAGTGTCTCACTACAGCTACCATTAATCTCCAAACAGTGTTTCGCTGAAGATTCGAGTTACGAGCATTGAAGGAGTACAAGGCGAGTGCTATTGTTGATACTCCTGCACTCAACAAAAACAGAAAAAAGAAGCTATTGGGACTGAGGCTTGTAATTCTATCTTTCCCTTCCCCTTCCTCACATTTCACATTAGCAATCATGCTGTCCTCCAGCTCTCTATACTTCCCAGTTTCAGATACTTTAAGCAATGCTTCATCGATATATGGTAACAACAGAGAGCCTCTCGGAAACGCCTGCAGGACATCAAGAAGCAGGGATGAAAACATATTTAGAATGAAGAGTTTTAAATGCAACAAGATGATCTTACAAATCCAAATCCTCCAACTTTGTAGGTAGGCCCAGCAATCTTGAACTCCTGGCAATATCTTGCAAGGAATAGTTTTGCAAAGGGAACTTCAAGAAAAGTAGCTGCTATCTCTTGATTTCTGAGAGCGTCAGCTAAACCCTCTGGGGTAGAGTAGTTTTTTATGGTTTCAGTAGGAAAGTGTAGAACTTGCTCCAAATATCCTTTGACAAAGGATCCTCTGCCGTATCCCACAAATGCATTCATTCTATGGAGAGTTTCAATATCCGATATAGTCGGTTCGAGCTTTTGAATAGTGAGCATGCTAGTAAGATTGGCGGTGTATATCTGAGTTATCACGAGTGCTACAAATAACCAAACCATCATGGTCATCCTCGACAAGTTACTGTGCAGCCTGTTACCTTTAACCAAGCAAATAAGCCAATATCAATGGTGAATTTCCCCTCCTTCCAATTGCAAAGATGGCAAAACCATAATTAATGAACTGTTTTAGTTACCATGCAAGGAGAAGAGAGTGGTGAAGGAAGAGCAGAGTATGGTTCCAGCATGATTAAACATCGAACCTTCAGGTTCAGGACCATGATTTCGTTCTATGAACCAAACAACAAAGCCATTATACACGTTTACCACAGCAATTATAATCCACAAGGTCACCGTAAAGGGCTTTGTGAAAAACAATGCTCTATTACTTCTATTTTTTGTGGTGGGAACAATCATCACAAGTCCTGCTTCAGTGTAAGGATGTGTAAATTCTGCATGTTCGTAACGCGTTGATACTATTGCTATGTCACCTACTGCTGCATCAAATTCCTTAATAGACAGGCAGAACAAAAAAAAAAAAAAAAATGTTGGATCTTTCCATGAGATATCAGTGTTAGCTTTGTTACTCAACTTAAACAGATGTATCTTCAGACAAAAGTTTTGATCATACGAGATTTCAGTATATGCTTATGACTGATTCGAAAGGAAACTCTTATATTAAGAATATGTGAAATTTCGTTCTTACCTTCAAATAGATTTTCTTCACTAAATCATCATACGTTCCATTGTAAGCGAAGAACTTGTGCGGCAGAGGGAAGTGCAGATGGTCTAAGGTTGCTTTAAACAAATCGATTGCAAGTCCATTGAAGGATAAATTGTTTCCTGTCTGATCTCCTTCCACATTTACATACTGCTTGAACATGGGACTAGTTGGCACACCAATTCTCAACTCATTGGCATCTGTCGGTACAGCCCATCCCCTTGGAGTATCTGTAGATCCACCTGGCCAAAACACTTGGCCAAGATCCTTCATTGACAAGTTAGCAGACGAATTTCCCCCCAATGCTCGTGAGAAGCCTAATTCGTCAGACCAGAAGCCTAAGTCCCTATAACTTCTCCCCACGATATTGACGATCTGAAAAGTATCGGCTGGGGCTAATTTTCTGTCCTTAAATTGAACCTTTCCACCCAATCCTTGAAAATCAGTGAGCTCGATTGATTCCAACAAGTGATGACCTGTTTCTCGGGTTTCACTCATTGCCATAGCTGCTGTTCTTGTGGCCTCATAAGCCTGTACCGCAAAAATACTAGGCTCGTGGTTGTACTCATCAGAATGCTCTAATCTAAACCTTCTACAGAACTGAATATAAAAGTTAAGAAATAGAGGGTTGATTTCCGGGAAATAACTCTTGACTCCAATAACTCCTTGCAGTGAAGAACTGGTAGAAGCATTCAAAGAATGTGCAAGGCTTGTGAAAGAATCAGTAGAGATCCAAACATAACCATTTCCCATCATTTCCATGTCTTTTGCAGTCTGAAGTAGATGCAATGCCAACTTGAAAGACATATGAACTACAAAAACTCTACTTGGCCCTTGTCTTAGCCTCTCGAGTTCAGTGGATAATAAATTAGAATCAAAATGGGGGAGACCAACAAATTCACTTATTTCAGCTCCTACATCTTTGAGAGCATGCTCAAGGTAAGGAAATATGTCCACGGTCGAGAAATCTCCTTCTTCATATATAACATTAACCAGATGCCAATCCCACGAACCAATAATAGAAGCTATGGCTTTCATTTGATTCAACTGGGATGGAGAAGCTTGGATCAAAAAATCCAACCTCTCAGTTGCCCACTTTGGCATGTCATTAGCCAACGCCAGTATCGGTATCTGATTCTTATTTCCAACCTTGGCAACTACAAAAACTGCTTCCCAGGTTTGTGGCCCTATAAGAACCTGTACTCGTTGCCTACTGATCAGATCTTCAGCTGCAAATTCAATAGTTTATTTATATTGTGTTTATGACAAACACTGTTAGATGCATAAAAAGAAGCTGGTTTAATCTAGAACTTAATGAACAAAACAGGTGTTTTTGTACTTCAAAACAGCTCAAACTCTTACCTGCAAGAGCTGCCTGATAGGGATCACTTTCGGAGTCTCTGATGACAAGACTGAAATTTTGATCGTTGGAGTTAAAACTCTCTACAGCCATCCGCATGGCTAAACTCTGTTCTTTACCAATCCTAGAACTACAGTCTACAATGGCCCCTATTCTGCCCTTTCCACCACCAATCATTTTTGAGCCCACATTTCTTTGAGTTCCATGCTTTCCAGAAACTATTAGAGAAAACAACAAGAAAGAAAACAGAAAGGGAAACTTTCCCATTTTCCAGAAGAGGTAAAAGCCAAAGGCTTAGCCTCTCCATTATATTTGCCCCCAAGGAACTCATTTTCTTTACAATTTACTTGTAGACTACGGTATGCCATTCCTTTTCTTGCTCTACTTTTGAGTCAAATAGTCCAAATCACTACGAAATTTACAGATTTCATGTGCGTGGAAATTAACACGAACCATTTGCTTTCTTAGAGTTATGACTCTGTGTATAATAACCAAAGAACTCGCCCCAACTCTAAATCCCAACAACCATGGCCACACATTGATTATCTAACAAAATTTGACATTCTATTTACAAGTGCTCAGACTGAAATTCATAATACGGACAACGGAGAGAAATTTCCAAATTCTTTACGAATGTAAACATATATCAGTAGACATCCATTGCTATTTATACAAATCATGTCATTCCAACATCCTCAAACAACTCAATGAACATGAACAAATTGGTAAAATGTGGAAGAAATTAGGTTTAAATCCTAGTCCCAGATGTTCTTTATCATCCATAATCACTTTTTGAAACCCCCAATTTCCGATTCCATCCATAAGATAGATGTTGGGGGGAAGGAAATGAATGGAAGATTCAAAGTTGAAATGTGCAAGAGAATAAAAAATTAATTAGCAGAAGACTATTTCTGGGGAATTTGAGAGGGATGTGTTCGTATATTCATTGTGCAGTATTCAAACCTGCAGAAGCGACCACAAATGAATACCGCGTCTGTTATGGATCGCTTTCAAGCCCACCGTCTTCTGAATTTCTTGAATATGCACAGGAATTTTCCTGGGTTCTTGCTTGGATTCCCAGAAAATTGGGGCAAAATCTCTCCGGAATTTCCCTCCATCCTTGCGAAGCTTAGTACTTAATTCGCCAACCCTCCCCATGGACCAAATACCATCTTCCAAAGCAATGTGAAAATTTTAAGTTATTTCATATCCATAAGTTTTTTTCTTTTTTTTTCTTTTTTTTTTTTATTTTTACTAAATTAATAATAAAAATATAATCTTCAACCTTTTAATTTTATCGTAAAGATATCTAAAACGTATCCATAATTCTCTTAATTTTTTTAAAAAATTCAAAAATAATGTTAATAATTTATTTTTATAAAAAAATAAAAAATAATCCTTAAAATAAAAATAAAAATTTATAAGATATAAAATAGAGAATTTACGTCGTAAATACTTTATTTTATAAAAGTTAAATTGGTTAATACTACTCTTAAAATTAATATTAGTAAGAGTATATTTAAATATTTAAATATATATATATATAATATACTGAAGTTTCCTTTAAAATTAACCATTTTTTAAAACTTTTTTAAAAATTTAAAATATTTTTGAGAGTAGTAAATGATAAAAAAAAAAAAAAAAAAAAAAAAAAAAAATTGAATAACTCAATTTTTAAAGCTAAATTATTTTTAAAAAATACATGTATTTTTTTAATTATTTTTCATTACAATAATTAATAAGTGATAAATTATCGAATAATTCAACTGGTAAAACATCTATTAAACATTTTTTCAAAGTTGGTAATTAGTATGTAAGTTCCTCGTACTTCTCAACGCCAAATCAAAATTTTATAAACCGTTTTTAAAGTATAAAAAGTTTACATTTACATTTTCTACGATTAATTATTAATGGTTTGAATTGACTAGTGTTCATTCAGTCGTCTGTGTCTAAATTTTATTATATTGAACATTGTTCAGTCGTTTTTGCCGTTCGTCTAACGATGTTGTTGTCATTCACCAACTATTGATCTTTGACTAACGATGTCGTTTTTGCCGTTCGACTTAGATGGTGAAGGAAAGAAAAGGAATTAAAAAGAAAAAAGAATTTTATTAATAGTTTAAATTAAGGTTTATTTTAATCATTAGACGCATCTTTTTTTGTGTAAAAACGCCAAAATCGTGCGTTGAAAAATCAGATATATTTTTGGATAAATCTTTGACATTCATATCTTATCCTTATCTCTCTCCAACGCCGTCCACGTGTCCGATCATTTCCGGATTGTTCTGCGTCTCTTGCCGACATCCACCTGGCATTTAGCGTCCGACGTGTCCACCTATTAGTATAAATAAATAAACATATATATTTCTCTATACGCAATTTATTTTCCATGTCAACAAAACAAAAACTCCACTTTGATTATATATATATATATATATATATATATAAAAACAAAAGCCAGGTGGACAGGTTTAAATACATCATCCCACGTGGCATGAGTGCCTTTGTCCTATTTAAATATATGGATAAATGTAAAAATCAATTTCATAATGTTAGCTCCTTATTTCAACTTTGATTTAGACCTTTTTTGTATTATTTAATTATTAAGTCTCGAATGAATTCAATAAGTTCAATCATTTCAAATTTTAAAAATTAAAAAAAAAAAAAACAAAAAAGAATTATAATGATTGGACCACACCATAAATAAATATTAAAAAGTATATCGGGGTTAAATTATAAACTAAAGTTAAAATATTTACAACATAAAGATACGTTAATTTTATAATTATATCAATTATACTCAATATTTTGTTGAAAGATAAAACTTTTTATTTTTATTTATAAATCAATGTAAGATATTTTTCAAAGAACCGAATATTTTATTTTATTGTAAGATTCAAAGAGTGAAGTAGATGGCTATGGCATTATCTAAAAAATAATAATAAGACAATATAATATAATTGCCAATGAAATTGAGCCACGTGCTGTCACCTTCACTCTGCAAATATTGTCTCCCTTCCCTTCCTTTTAATTTTTAAAAATTAAATTACAAATTTTTATAACCGCCTAGATCCGCTGCTATTTGGGTTTTCCTTTACCGGCTTTTCTCTAGGCTTTAAAACGCGTCTACTAGGGGAAGGTTTCCACACCCTTATAAATGGTAGTTTGTTTTCCTCCCCAACCACCCCCTTCGGGGCCTAGCGTTCTCGCTGACGTTCTTTCCTTCCTCCAATCGATGTGGGACCACCCCCCAAATCCACCCCCTTTGGGGCCCATCGTCCTTACTGGCACACCGCCTCTCCAAGTTAGATGAATACGACTCTCCACAAATGATATGATATTGTCCACTTCGAATGTAAACTCTCATGACTTTGCTTTGGGCTTCCCAAAACGTCTCATATCAATGGAGATAATATTATTTAATTATAAACGCATTATCATTCCTTAAGTTAGTCAATGTGAGACTTTTCATCCAACACATATATTTCTTAAATTTGAAAATCATTAATTTTTAAAATTCATTAAACTTTTGGTTGAGATCCCAAAAACCTTTAAATAATAAATCATAAGAGATACTTCCACGTGCTACGTGCACATGAACCTATTAAACCAATATTATTTTCATGCTCTGTATGCCGTTGAACACTCTTATATCACGAAAGTCCAAACCACCTCTTTGTTTAGGTCTTGTCATATAAGCTCAATTCAGCCCGTGAATCTTTTATTTTTGCTCATAACTACCTTACCCGAAATTAGTTAAATTCTCTATCTTACTATTACACGTGCTCACGTTGCAAAAAAAATATATTTTATATAAATATTGAAAAGAATATATATATATATATATATATAGTCTTACTATTATATAAATTTTTAAAGATTGAGTGTAAAATTGAAAATTTGTAATGTTATTAATATAAAATTAATTTTTTTAAAAAAATTATTAATGGAATTCTTTAATTCATAATCCTCAATTTTATATTATTAAAAAAAAAAACTTTATTCTAAATTATTATTATATGGACAATTTCCTTTTTCGAAAGAATAATTAAAAATAAATGAAATGATTTGATTATGCAAAAAACAAAATCATTTAGAATTTTCAACTTTTAATAATTAAATTAAATTATTTCGTCTTCCTCGCGGTGAAGATCGTCCTCCTCACATGGAAGCACTGTAAGCCCCACAGGTTCAGTCTCAAAATCTCTGTCACAATCCAATCGATCCTTCTTTTAAGCTAAACCCACAGCTCTGTTCTTCAAACCCACTTCATCTCTCTCGCTGCACCTCCTGATTTTGCTCCCATAGCCATGTCCAGACCTCCTCTGTATCTCATCTTCCTCCTCATTTTCTTCCTCTTCTGTGGTCAATCCCACAGCAGTCGATTTGCTTCCATTTCTTCTTCCTCTGATCTGGTCTCCGATGGCGTCAATGAATTGCAGGAAACCCCTTATTTGCGGCTTAATTCGTTGGAATCTGTCTCTGCGCCGGAGGAATCTTGTGAGGAGTCTTATGGGTTTCTTCCATGTACCACCTCTGTTTTGGGGAATCTGTTCTTGATTATCGTTTATGGGTATTTGATGTTCTTGGCTGCTAAGTATTTGTCCACTGGAAGCGAGCTCTTGTTGGAGATCTTGGGACCTGGAATTGTTGGGGGATTGTTTCTTCCTGCGCTCGGTGCTCTTCCTGATGCTATGCTGATTCTCGGTACTTGTTGCTTACTTTTTCACTTTGATGGGTTTTTGAAACATGATTTCTAGTATGTTAGATCACTGGGATTTGTGGAAAATGAATGATAGATCTGCATTTTACTTTGCTTTTCCATTTGTTCATCTTCATACGAACTGTTTGATCGCAGAAATTGACCCGAAAAGAAATCAGGGAGTTATCTTTTGTTTATCTTGGCTACTTTTTCAAAGGTTTCGGTTATTGACCCGATAAAGTGTTTGTTTAAAGTTTCATTTGCTGCTATACTTCTACTTTGTTGGGTTTGAATTTGCTTGGCTCGCGGATCTCTCTGCTTTTGCTAATGCTCACTCTTGTAGCAATTTGTTGTTGATATCAACTTTATCGTACTTCAACTTTTGCTGATTTGATTTAAACCTCGTTTATCAGACCTCAACATCAAGAACCTGAATGATTTTCATCTCTTTTTCTTGAACCGGGATCTTTTCATAAGCGCAGCCCTTAGATTCCACACTGGGCTCGATTTTTTCCAAAACTTCATTCTTGCCACTCATGTTTTCAACATGGATTAGTCTGGTGAGATTCCACATCGAATCGGTTGGAGAGGGACACGAAACATTCCTTATGAGTGTGTGGTTGGACACGTTTTAGAAACCTTGAGAGGAAGCCTGGAAGAGAAAGACCAAAGAGGACAATATCTGCGGTGGGCTTGGGCTGTTACAAATGGCATCAGAGTCAAACACCGGACGGTGTGCCAGCGGGGACGTTGGACTCCCAAGAGGGTGGATTATGAGATCCCACATTGGTTGGAGAGGTGCACAAAACATTCCTTAGGAGGGTGTGTAAACCTCTCCCAACAGACGCGTTTTAAAAACTTTGAGAAGAAGTCCGAGTACAATATCTGCTAGCGGTTACAAGTCTAATATCACCATCTATGCATTATTTCCGATAACCCTCTAATCTTCTTTTTTTTTTTCTATAGTTTCTGGTCTTGCAGGAAGTGCTGAAGTGGCACAAAGCCAGGTTTCCGTGGGAATGGGCCTCTTAGCTGGTTCAACTGTCATGCTTCTCACACTCATCTGGGGCACATGTGTGATTGTCGGGAAGTGTGACCTTCAGGATTCAGTTGCCATAGATTTACAGGATACAAAAGGATTTAGCTTGACTGGTATGTCATTTTGCTTTCATACAATATACCTTTGTCATATGCTTTCATTAATATACCCGAAGAAACTCCAAGGTGTCTGTTTGTGTTCCTGTATGCCTCGTGTGCGCGCTACGACTATTTTCACGGGACAATTACTTGGCTGTGTTACATTTGGTTTGTGTTTTTTATGTTGTTCAAACAAGGATATCAAGATCTACAAAGATAAGGACATGTTTTTTACATTGTAATTTGTTCTTTGGCAGAATCTGGAGTGAGCACTGATATATGGACCAGCTATGCTGCCAGGATTATGGTTATATCTGTTGTTCCATTTTTAGTAGTTCAACTCCCACAATTGCTCAATTCAACTTCAGGAAGGCACTTGGCTGTGTTGATTGCTCTCATTATCTCTGTTTCAATGTTCATTATATATTGCCTTTACCAGGTGCGTTCTCTACTTCTTATCGTCTTTTTACGGTTCACTCGACAATTTATTTTCGTCTTTGGGAACTATTTGTCCGTATGTGGAGAGTAGAACAAGAGCTGATACATGAAGGAGGTAAGAGAAGCCGAGTTGGAGAGGTTAATGAGGAGTAATAGTTTTCGCGAGGTAAATAGGTGAAAAAGCAAATAGACTCTCTCTTCGTCTTCTGACTTTAACTCATTGTCCATAGTAGAGGTCTTTACAACCGTAATTCTAACTCAAATGAGCTTACCTTCCCTTCAAACGTCCTGAATTCGGTGAGCAAGAAACATCGACGGCTATTCTAGTCTTCTCGAGTCGAATCATTTAGCTGCAACGGAAGGGTCGAGACCTTTACGTGTACTGACATGCTAAGAAACTTGATATCCACTTCATAAGTTGAAAAAATTTGTGCAGGTTTTCCAGCCATGGATTCAAAGAAGGAAACTTGCCTTTGTGAAGCACAAGCATGTTATATTCGGGCTCTTAAGACATTTAAAACAGCAAGCACTTGGAAGACTCCTGACAGAAAGTGGGGAACCAGATAAAGAAATAATAGACAAGTTAGTTCGTGGACACAAAAAGTTCGATCTTTCATTTACTGATTTCATCAGATTCTGATTGCTGCTCAATGAACATTCTATGACAGGCTATTTTCAAGAATCGACGCGAATAAGAATGGACTTCTTTCAGCTTCTGAACTGAGAGCGTTAATCGTTGGCATTCAGTTCGAGGCGATCGACTTAGATCATGATGATGCTGTTAACAAAATACTGAGCGACTTCGATACTTCTCGTGATTCCCATGTCGATGCTACCGAGTTTGCCAATGGGATCATTAGATGGCTAGCTCATGTACAAGGAGCAAGAACTGGCAGAGCTGATGATGGTCCTCACACAATGAAATACCTGCATAACTTTCATCAAGTAAGTTTAACCTGGTCGGCGGTCGCTGTAATTTTCCTCTTGATTCTTACCGTCGCATTTCTGAAGCATGAGATGATGTATATATAGGAAACAAAGAGGGAGCATGATTTGCTGGATGTCGGGGAACAGAGCGACGAGGTTGTAGAGGGTGTCGAGGAGAGCAAGGGAGTGTTGATCAGAGCCATACTCTTCTTGTTGCTTGGAACAGCCATTGCTGCTGCCTTTGCCGATCCTTTGGTCGACGTTGTACATAACTTCTCCAATGCAACGAGTATCCCTGCGTTCTTCATTTCGTTTATCGCTTTGCCTTTAGCAACCAACTCCAGTGAAGCAGTCTCTGCCATAATCTTCGCAAGCCGTGACAAGCGAAAAACCGCCTCCTTAACATTTTCTGAGGTTTGTTCTTTCTTATATACTTAATATTGAAGTGTGCTGTGTGGGGGAAGAATGATTGATATCTAAGCTTCCTTGGTGCAGTTATATGGAGCAGTGACAATGAACAATGTGCTTTGTCTATCTGTGTTCTTGGCTCTTGTTTATCTGAGAGGATTGGTTTGGAACTTTTCTTCTGAAGTATTGGTTATTCTGGTCGTTACGATGATCATGGGACTGCTCGGGAGCTTCCGAACCGCGTTCCCGCTGTGGACAGCCCTGGTGGCTCTCCTTCTCTACCCCCTGTCTCTTGTGCTGGTCTATGTCCTTGATTATGTGTTTGGTTGGTCATAGATGAGTTGGTGTGTTTGAGTTATATATGTTCACAGGAGGTTTGTTGATCTAAATTTCCGGATGTTTTAGACACACTCTGCTGAGGCTGTGTTAGAGAAACTCCACTGTTCTGCTCTCTTTTATTGTTCCTACTTTTGTCAATATATTTTGTTTTGGTACGACCGACACCTTTGATCACGGTGATACATAACAGGTCAAAATAGACAAATATCTATTAGCGGTGAACTAAAATTGTGAGGCTGACGACAATATCTACTAGAGTGATTTTGAGTTATTACAAATAGTATCAGAACCAGACACCAAGTGATGTGCTAGCGAAGACACTAACCCTAAGGGGTAGTTGTGAGATTAGATTTCACGTCGGTTGGAGAGAAGAACGAAACATTTCTTACAAGTGTGTGAAAACCTCTACTTAGCAGGCTGACTGACGATATGTAACAGACCAAAGCATACAATTTCTACTAGCGATGGGCTTGAGCGGTTTCAAATGGTACTAGAGCTAGACACCAACCACAGAAAATTAAAAACAAAAAAGGCAGCAAGAAGAAACCAACCTCAGGCTAAGATTTGGATTTCCTAACATAAATTTTGCATAATTTAACCAAAAACCAGAAGTTGTAAGAGAGTAACATACAGGTTTTGTAGCAATTGATTTCTAAGATATGATATGAACACCAGCCACTTTTGGTACCAACAACAAAGCATTAGCCTCTCTACCTTCTACAGCTTCAAATCTAGATCAACTCTTTCTCCAGCTTCGCCCTTGAACTTGTTGTTCACCGCCATCTCGTTCTCTCTCCTCGTTCTTGCCTCTGCAGGTGGAAGGAAGCTGTAGAACGGCTGCTTTCCCGTCGACCTGCCGCGTCTCCCTCCTCCCTTCGACATATCAATCGAAAAAGAAACGATTTTCAGCAAAACACACAACCAAAGCTATGTAAACCATTACACCCTCTCTCTTTTCTCACCTGAAAAGGATGATCGGAATGCATATGGTTCTGCAGAAGCGGATAAGTTGGAGGGCAGTTGACATTGTTCGAGCTTGGACATGATGTCCAAGCAAGGCTAAGGAAGTTTCCTTTTAAGTCAGCATCTTCTTTGTCGTTTTCCAAAGAACTCGGTGTATGAACCTCTCTGCACATTGAAACAACACTTTTGGCATATATCATTGTATATGTAACAGGCAAGCCCACCACTAGCAGATATTATCCTACGTGCTTCCCTCAAGGTTTTTAAAACGCGTTTGTTAGAATAGGTTTCCACACCCTTATAAAGAATGCTTGTGGGATCTCACAATCACCCGACAATATCTATTAGCGGTAGGCTTGAGCTGTTACAGTATATCTAGAGCATATAGAGTAAGATCAAATCAGAGTTTGTCGTACCGACAACTCGGTGCACTTCCACTGCCGTGCGAAGTAGAATCATTGGATCTATTTGGAATAGCTAAGGAAGAGTGGTTGTAATTGAAAGTCGGATCGGTTGGATTGTTTGGATTAAAGAGAGACAATCTGTTTGTGCCAACCATCTGTAACTACATAATTTACACAATCATTTTCATAGAAACAGCTATACTTTGAGCTAAACTAAATACTGAAATTCCACAAAACAAGAGCAGAGCATGTTTCAGTGGTGGATAATCAATCTCTCTAGAAAACCATAATGGTTAAAGTAAATGAATTCACCTTCTCTTCCTTGTCTGCCCAGATGGTTGAGTAGTTGCCATAACAATAGCTTTGGTTTGAAGGGGGCTCTATCTGGGTATTAAGGCCAGAAGACTGTGAAGTTGTTGAAGACACATTCACCTGCAAGTTCCATTAATCAAATAGGTATTAAAAAGAATACAATCAAAGAAAAAGAAGAACTCATGGATTACCATTGGAGAAGGTGAATGATTCTGCTGAGCTCTTTGAAGGAGTTCAGGGGAAGGCCAGGGAGGGCTAACTTCATAAGGGAAATCGAAATTCGAACGAAACGCCTGACCGGGATGGAACCCACAATTCTCCTTCTCAAGAGAGTATTCACAAGAGCTATGCCATTTGAGAGCATTTCCCTGCTCCAAAATAGAAACTGCAGACAACCCAGTTTCAGATCCACCACTATTTGCTTGATCCACCAATGGAACAGTGAAAGAATCTTTAACAGCCATGTTAAGAACAGGCAGAGGAGGTCCAAACATTAAGGTGGAAGAGGAGAGACTCACTGGAGGGAGCGAGAGGAACGAAGACGAAGACGAAGATGAAGAACGATTGGATTGGCGAAAACCGGGGATCGGTAACGACATATAAGAGGAGGATTTAGTTGGTGATAATGGAGAAGGAGATGAAAAAATAGCAGCACCAGAACCATTCTTCTGCTGTTCTTCTAATCTAATCCTCTCAAGCTGTGCAACACCAAGCCCTCTTTGAGGAACTTTCCTAGGCTTCGGCTTTAGTTTCTTAGAAGAAGATCTACCACTAATACCACCAATTGTCCCAAAACTCCCAAATCTATGATTAAAACACCTCCGTTTTTGGTCTTCTTCGCCCATTCCTATCATCTTCCATCTATGATTCAAAACAAAAACCTAAGATTCTAATAACTCCCGCCCTAGTTTCAGCTTTTTCAGTACTAAAACTAAAACCCTAGCTCTATAATCCACTTCACAAAGCATGAAGGATTCTGAACAAACAAGAACGAGATGTACAAAAATAAAACAAAAACGGGCAAAAATCAACAGGAATTACAAGGATCGAAGCAGCAAAATAAAGCAAAAATCTCGCAGAGGAAGAGGAAGAAGAAGAAAAAGATTCGAAAGAGTTAGATTGTTCTGAAATCCAGTTACATGTCCGGAAGAAAAAATCAAATGAAATCAAATGAATCGAAGAAGAAGGGGAAGATTTGAAAATAGGAATGAAGAGATTTAGAATAATACATTAAGAGAGTGAGAAATCGATTAAGTCGCCCAAATCCTCGCTCCACTCTCCTGATTTGATGGGTAGACCGACTGTGATGGTGAAAAATGAGTCGTATGATCCATCCCCACTGCAATTTACTCATGTGGGTTTGGTTTGGTTTCCATGTAAATCTAAAACCCGTCTCCGAGATTTGCTCTCTCTCAAAAATTGGATTTTAGTTCCAACAAAAGCTCGAGGCCAACCCAACTTTACAACCCAATTCATCGCCTTTAGGTTGCCTTTCTTTTTTGTTTTTGTCTTTCTTTTTTGTTTTTGTCTTTCTTTTTTGTTTTTGTCTTTCTTTTCTTCCTCCTTCCATTTTAATCATTTCTCTTTTTTTTTTTCTTTTTTCTTTTTTCTTTTTTTCATACAAAATATTGTTTTTTAATGTTATAATCTTTTATGTTCTCCCTTGTCTGCTATCATCTATTGGGTTATATATATATTTTTTATTTTTTCATTTTCCAACCTCTAAAAATACCTTATGAGTCTCATCCATCATTAATTTACTCATTTTTCCTTTTTAAGCTCTGCTTTTTAAGATTTTATCCACCATTTTAGAGACTAATATTAGACGTGTTTATTTCAACCTTTACTTAATATAATTATGAGAAAAAATATTTTTGAACTATTTCCACTTTCGTACATGTACCATGGAGCTAGGTATAAGGTGACTACGGTACTGTGTAGGTGCCCCAATCTTGTTGGAAAGGGTTAGGGTGCCCCAATCTTGTTGGAAAGGGTTAGGGGTCTCCTGAACAGGGTCACTGTGTTGTAAATTCGTTTCTAAGAGAGGGGCGTGAGACTACATAGGTTAATCCAGTATCTAATAACTTTATGGTCATGTGAGAGGGTCTTTTAGCTAATAACAACCTTCCATGAATGATGTTCAAATTAGCTCACACCATCTATTTCATGAGAATTTTACGAGGTTGTGCCTTAACCTATGTTACTAGTCATTCACTGCATGAGCAAAACAAGTTACCAAAATTAAGAACAAGAAAGTAGTTGACTCTGTAGATAGGACTTGTCACTCAGCAGATTTGCAACGCCAGAAAAGGATGAACTAGCTCCTCGAAATTCATAGTGGGTCCGTGAGCAAAAACACTCGAAGAAACTTCAGACACCCCAGATACTCAAACAACAGTAGAAACTAGGCTCAAACTTCCCAGAACCTAGAGTTAAGCACGCAGATAAATTAAAGATGTGATGAGAGCGTACAAGTAGGTTACTTCCTAGAGTATTTTTAAACTCACTCTTTTTTTTTCTCCCCGTGTTCATTGCCGAAAAAAAAAAAAAAAAAAAAAACTATACATCCATCCAGAATTACAATACCAGTGATTGCATATGCTTGTGGTCTCTTCAGATGCAACTGCCATCGTGACGGAAGGTAGACGATCGTCGTTCAAGGTCCGATTATGTCAAAATTAGGGGAAGTAGAATTGAAGCGCTGCAGAGAAATTTGAGGAGATCAAAAAGGAGGATAAAATGGAAAGACTCTGAGATTGAATGAAAATTACCAAGAAATTGTAGCCGTGGATCGATAACGTTTCGAGAACGAGGACCGACCGACTTGGATTCAACTACTTGTAATTAAGTGAATGAGTTTCACGAACGAAGACCCTCACCCACCCTTTACCAAAAGAGAAGAAAATGTTCGTTCAGAGCATTCAGCGCCTATTAAATACCTTTACCATCCCATTATATATATACATATATATATATATTNATGAGAAAGCAAGTTTAAAAAATTCGAGATAGATGTGACGATCCAATCTAAGAATTTGATTATATAAAACTTGCCACACTTATTCTCCTGTAAGTTATGGAGCAGAGCATCAGACGGGTCTTCTCAAAATTACAGATTTGAGCACAATAAATGCAGCTATGTTAACAGAAGTGTTATAGAGATAAAATGTTGCAGGCTACTGGTATTAAGGGACAGGGCAACACATATGAACATAATAATAAATCACACGACATGTTTTCCAAATTATTACCCAAGTACTAGATAACATTGAGTCAATGAGACAGAGAGTGGGTCAGAGTGGTCAATAACTCCTCCATATTAACGCCATGCCATCTGACTCACTCAGTATTCAATTCTTCTGCAACACATTCACTCTACCTCCTCACACATTAATTCACCACCACTACGCTTTATCTTCTCTTCTAAATCTTGTTTTCAAATCTAAAACCACTTCTAACAACATTCTCAGCCAAATCTCACAATCTACCATCACTTTCCGGAAGTTGATGTCTGGTTGTGTAATGAAAGCATGAATATCAATATGATTTGGATAAGAAGCAGAGGATGTGACATTCGAGTACGTGAATGAACCACCAAAGACTACATTCGAATGAAAGCAGAATAGGATGACTAAGAAAGGCTTCAAAGAACTGAAAACTATTACTTATACCAATAAGGTGTACCTTTCCATTATAGGAACACTAAGATTAAATGTGCTATATGTTAGATGACTTTCTAAGAATTTTACTTGGATGCATGTGAGTGAAAACAAAGTACGTTAAAAGAACTCGAATGAGTCTGTGAGAATAGTTTTTACTCTTAGAAGCGAGAAGTAAATAACTCTACAGGAAACTGTCCGAATCATCAAGTGATTGAATCTTATCCAAATCTTGGATATGGATGGTTATGAACCATTTTGGTTTAAGCCTTCTGCAGCACTCCTAGCTCTATGCCTACTTCCAAGTGCTGTTTTGTATACCCAAAGGTTCAGCTGGCATCACCAAATAGGCTGAGAATAGCACTAAATGTGTAGCAGGGGTTTCATCATCTTCACAGTCTTGGGACCATTGAAGAAGCTTAGATTTTGGTTATTCCAAAAGCAAAAGAAGATGTTTGTCATTTAGGTGAGGAGTGAAGTGAAGTGAAGTTATTAACTCCGCCCCACTTCACTCATTGTTCGGTCCTTGTTTGGTCGTATGTCTTTCCAACCAGTTCTACGAATTATTAACTCAAACTCTAACTCGAAATCAAACGATCCCACAACTCACATTTATCGGCTTTATCACCTTACTTTCCTCCTACCTTTCTCTTTTTAATTATTAGATGTCTAATAGATTCTCGACATATTTACCTAAATAAAAAAAATGCAATCAAATCTAAAAACAAAGTAGCTCAAATCAAGGAGGTATTAGAGATGAGGGATCAGGTTATTGCAGGGCGCAATATTATCTCCCTTTTTTAGGCATTGGGTTTCCATTATTACAATGAAAAGCAAGGGGAAAAGATGGCAGGAAGAACACTAGAATGTTGTGTACTTGTACATCAATGGAAAAGGCAAAGCCTCCACCATTAAAATACACCATAGCTAACTTAACACACACACTGGACCAAGCAGATAGGCAAAGCTTTCAAACAGGGAAACAAAAAGCTGAAGCATAAACAAGTAGTAGATAGAAACAGAACATATAGAATACTCGGGAATGAAGACACCTGATGTGATGCTTTCAGGATTCTTCTTCTTCTTCTTCCTCTTCTTCTTCCCACTGTATGAGCCAGCCATTGAGAAAGGAACCCAAATTCTGCTCCCTGCAAGCAAGCTTCCACATTAGCAGCAAAGCAATGGCGTGGCTACTTAACTGGCTTTATTAGTTGATATAGAGGAAGTCCTGTTGAAAGAAATTTCCAGGTCAATCAATGATGTTCAGGACGAAACATGGGATTTGTGAACTGGGTTTTGATGGAATGTAGTTTCTTACAGAGTAGAGAGAGAGATTTGAGCTTTTTTTAGCAGATTCAATGGCGGGAGTTGGAGGAAGCAGATGATGGTTTTTCAGAAATACCATCGTGTTCCTCTTCGCCCGGGATCCGCGCCGGAATTAGAAACCTGGGGAATCCGCCAGAGGCGAATCCAAGACCCGGAAATGTGGATTGGTAGATCGACGGTGGAGTTGGATGCTGTTGATTGTCGAAGAAGGTAATTGACGGGTCTATCCAAGCGCGGATCGAGGGCGTGTAACTGGACTGAAGGGGTCCCCTCTGAGAAACCAACTGGTTTTCTCCGAACAACGGTTGCAGAATCGGCGACGGCGATGGCGGCTGAAAACTCGAGGTTGTTGGTTGCGAGTTGTATAAGAATTCACCATTAACACCTCCGTCTACGCCGCTAAGATCTGCATTCACCGTGTTCCAATGCAAAATCCTCTGGAGTCGGCCGATTTCCATAGCCGATTGGGGATGCTGCTCCGACCATCCGTCGAAGCCAGCCAATGGTGTTGATCCAGAGAAAAAGGGATGGTCGTTTTGATGATTTTGAGTAATTGAATGCTGAGTTCGTTCGGATTCGAGCTTTGATATTGATCCTTCAAAAGACTGTAAGGAAAGCCTTAGATCTTGCGCTCGGCTACTGGTTCTAGAGAGTAAATCCGGCGGAAACGCGTCGAACTCAAAAATTGACGAGGGCGTCTCTGCAGCAGCCGTCGTCGTCGTCGTCGTCGTCGTCGGTAAGAACGATTTGACGGTGTTGACGATCGAATCCGAATCGAAAGATGGTGGAAGAAAACTGGAGTTATCGCTATTAGGGTTATCTTCCGTGGAACCATTCTGCAAATTCTTCATGGTACATTCGGAAACTCCGCCGTTGCCGGCCACAAAATTCCTAGTTGTACTCCCCTCCGGCGGGTGAACAGAAACCGGAATTTTGTTTTCGCTGTTCTTCTCATCCTTCTGCGTTGCCGATTTCTCGCTGCTCGTATTCAAACCATTTGGATTCCATCCAGGAAGCTCTCGAAGCTTGTCTATGGCGGGTTTGGCCTTCTTGATGAGCCAGTCGACGGCCTTACTCGGCCGGTCGTAGCCGAGACGGTCCTGCACATCGTAGAACTCGATGGCAGTATGGGCGGAGAGTCTAACACGACGGTCCCTCGGGCCTCTCGCCGTGCAAACTTTGCTGTGACGGTCTTTCCTTCCAATCGATCGAACAATGTGACCTCCTTGAACCTCCAAGATTTCGCCTCCACCGCCACTACCGCCGCCGGTGCTTCTCATTCCCAGTCTTGAAGATTTCGTCGGCTGTTGATGGCCGAACTCCCCCATTCTTGCCTCATCTTGGAAGCTCCACCCAGGCAGAGTAGAAGCCGACGGCTGAGGAAAGTACGGGCGCTTCTTGGTTGATTGTGAGTCTAAAGTCGCATAGAGATACTGAAGATTCCGACCGTCTTCTTCCTCTTGTTCCCCTGTATGACTGAAATTTATAACGTGACTCCGGCTCCGCCGATGATGAAGAAGACGATGATTCGGCTGAGGATCCAGGGCCAGTCCCGTGAGATTCCCCTCTTCCAGCTTTAAATGAACTAACACTGCTCTTCTTCCTAATTGATTGCCGATTCCTTTTCAATTTCCTGTAATCCCGTCTGAAAGTAGAACCGCCATTGTTAGGAGCTCTAATTCTAAATCCTGCGTTTGTGTAGCCTCTCCAAAAGGGCTCCGCCATTCAATCCTCCCACTCACCATGAAGCCCTCCAAATGAAAAACCCAATCAAACCCAGATGCAAAAACCAGCGGTAATCTCACCCCAACCCATCTCGCTCCATGAGAGAGCAATGAATGAAAGGAAGAAGAAGAAGTAGAAGAAGAAGAAGAAGTTAAACAACAAAATTACTAGAAAAAGGAAGGGAGGGAGGGAGGGATGGAGGATGGGAAAGTGAAAAGAAATTTGGATGGGCCTATAAGAAGAAGGCTTGATTGTGGCAGTTGGCAGGGGTTGACAGCCTTTTTCTCTTTTGCGCCAGCATTTGATTATAAAAGATATCTCTGCCATTACAATCACTGCGCCCTCTCACCCTCTCTCTATCTGGAAAGTGATGGACTTCATCATGCTCTTCATACTTTCCCCATTTTTCTTCGCTTTAAATATTTCTACACTTCTTTCTTTCCATTGATTTGAGATCTCCCAATCTCGGCTCATCGTAATCCACTCTCTTTGAGGCTTAACATCGAGTGTCTTGGCTCTCGCAGTCCACCACCTTGAGGCTGGGAGGCTCAGTGTCCAGTGTCTAACTCTAATACTATCTGTAACCGACACAATTCACTCCCTTGGAGGCCCAATATCCAATGTCCGACTCTAATATCATGTATAATAGCTCATCCCCACCATTAGTAAATATTATCTGTTTTTGCCCATTACGTATCACCATCATCTTCCCGTTCTAAAATGCCTACTAGAAAAAAGTTTCCATACCCTTCTAATAAATGTTTGGTTTTCCCCTTACGTGGGATCTCACACCAAAAATGATTTTAACTGAGAATGAAAAAACTTTTAAATGTCATATATTTTGTTTGGATGATAAACATAAAAAAAATGGTATAATGTGTGACATACATTATTATCAACATAATGCACTTTCAATTATTGTTGAAGATATGATGTGGAATATATATGGTTGCCTAAATTATTGAAAACTATTAAATATTATTTTGTTATTTAATTTTGTACCAAATATATATAGATAAATATATAAATTTTGTCTTTTTGGGATTGGTTCGTGGATTGTTTGGTTTAGAAAAAAATATCCATTTTTAGTCCTTATTTATTATATACATATATTCGCTCTCCAATATTTTTAGTGCAAAAATATTAATATTGGATAATGTATGAATATATTAAATATCGCTTCCATTAGTAGAATTTAAATTTTTTATAACGTTTTTGTATAATTTTACTTAATGTTATCATAGGGTATAAAAATATGGTTATATTTTTGGGCACGCGCGTCATGTGGCTTGGGAAACTTTGTGAATAAATAATAATAATAATAATGAAAAGTAACAATAAAATTTTATAGGTTTTATAAAAATATTATTTATATTGATAATATTTATATGATTATTTTGTGGAACTTAGTCCCCTTGTATGTAACATTAACATATATATATATAAATCAATAAATAAAGGAAAACATCGGTGTTTTGTCGATTGTGTGCTGACGAAAGCGACCAACTGTCTCAGGTGATTAATTACTATTTTAATCAACCATTAATCTCATTCTTGTTTCATTTTTGTAATTAAAAATAAAATTAATATATATATATATATATATATTAATCAAATAATCAAATGTGTTTAACCAATATTAATTAACATAATTATTTTTAATAAACTTCAAAATAAAATTAATTTTCAAAAAAATTATTAATGTATAAAAAATTCTTTTTAATAAAGTACATAAAATTAAATGAAGAAAATAAAAATCACTTCTAATGGAGTTATTATTATTATTTTTTTTTTGTAAAATTAATTTTATACCTGCTAGAAATAATTACTATAAATTTAAATTCGAACATAAAATTATTAAGACGGGTTGAGTCGTACCTTTATTAAGATGATATTATATTATTATTTTAATGAATATATATAAAATAGCACAATAATAATTTATTTTTTCATATATTCAAAAATAGTTAATTTTTATTTAAATCCCATTTTTAAATAAAAAAGAAATCAATTTATTTTATTTCTCTTGCCACTAAAATAACCACAAAAAAACACCATGAATTACAATAATTTAAATTATTCATTATTATTATTATTCCACTATTTCAATAAAGGAGAACAGTACGTCATCCATGACCATTGAAAATAAAATATAAGTTATTTTAATTAATTATTTAAACTAAATAAAATAAAATAAAATAAGGAATTTGAAAAGTATATTTCTACGCAAGTGGTTACAATCAATAGGAGCATAATGGCCGTTCGTCAATTTAAGTTTTTTTTTTTAATTATTATTATTTTAAAATTTAAATTTATTCGCTTAAAAAAAAATCTTAAAACCTTTAGATTTTATTTCAAATATCTTAAATATTCTATTCAAATTATTAACTTTTTATAAAGAATATTGAATATTATTTAACTTTATATTATTTTTGGAATAAGCTTACCGTCCATAAATATTTGAGGACCCACTAATATATTTTAAATTAATATATGCAATCTCACCGAATTTTGTTAATTGATTATTAATTATCTATCTAATGATTGGATAAGAGAATTTTAAAAATAATTAGGAATATTAATAAAATTGTATTAGTTAAAAAAATGATGGATATTGGCAGGTATGTCTTATCAGAATCTGACGTGGACAAATGATTACAGCACAAAAAATAAATAAATAGACTTAAATTATATATTTAGTCTAAATTTATTGAAATTATGGATAAATAATAATAATTATACCGTCTAATCCCACCAAACAAACTTTTTTTTTAATAATATTTTCAGTATTTATGTATTAGTTGGGATTTATATATTTTAAATTATGGAAAATAATGTTTTTTTTTTTTTTGGTTATGACCGAACATTTTCTGTCTTTTTTGTTGTCTTTTTTGTGGATTATTGTTTTTTTCTTAATCTCTTTAATGAATGATTTTCAATTTAAATATGATATAATAATATGGTTTTAATCAACCCAATCAATCATCTAAAATTAAAAAAAAAAATCATAAATTTATTATTAGAATTATTAACCTATGATAAATCATATAAAAATTACATAATTATTTTAATTTTGTTTTCATACAAATAATATTTTTCACGTAAACTGGAAAATGTAAGTGGTAAAAAGGTAAAAGTACACGTGGCAGTTGTGGCAGGTCAGCCGAGCTTTGCGACTTGTAGTGCTTTTAAAACAACATTATTGGGGTGCGTTCCCACGTGTCATGTCGTTATCTCCGAGTCAGACACACGCGCGCCTCGTACAAACCCATAAATGGATGAGTTTTCCGTGTTGATCCGTCAGACGTGGATTTAAGGATTACCGTCTTCCTTTTGCGTACATGACACGTGGCAGTGGGGTTGGCCTTCGAGATAATTTCTGTGGGTCCCTTCATATAATTTATTTTTTGGCATTTTTATTTATCTTTTTTTTTTTGTAATTTATTTGTAATTGATTGATGGGTAATTTCAATACCGTGCTTTAACGCATGGAATAAATGCCCATCAAAGAGTCAATTTTTTTTTTTTTTTTTTTTTTTTTTTTTTTTTTTTTTTTTTTNNNTTTTTTTTTTTTTTTTTTTTTTTTTTTTTTTTTTTTTTTTTTTTTTTTTTTTTTTTTTTTTTTTTTTTTGCTTTAACTAATAAATAAAATAATTTATATAATTCAAAATATATCATACAAAATAATCACAATCCAAATAAATGGTCCAACAAATTCACATTTTTTATTTCAACTTTATGAACCATATATATATATATATATATACACGATCATGACTCAAAACACCTTATACACGAGTTTATGATTTTTAAATTCATAATTACGTAGAAAAAAGTACTAACAACCAATAAAGAAATATAATATAAATATTTAAATATATGACACGTGTTATATATAAATATATAAATGTAAATAGCTAAGTTATGAAAATATTATTTAAAAAATATCCTTATTTTGTTTTAAAGTTGTGATATTATTAACGGGAGCGAGGTTGAAACTTAGTCCGAGTGCACACTATCTCTTCAAGTAGTAAAACGAGAGTACTCTTGAGTATTGAATCCCAAGTGAAGTTAACAAAATAATAATAATAATAATAATAATAATAATAATAATCAATTTTAAATACGAAAACCTCCTCTAAGTGTGCAACTGAGGTAACGAGACACTAATTGAATGGTGTGGGTTTTGAAGAGATAAAGTAAAATAAACAAAAATGAAAATGGAAGTGTAAATAAAAATGAGATAAGGGAGATCTAAATCTGTGCGTCTGTAATTGCTCAACGAGACGAGATTTATTAGTGATTACTACTCATAAGCACCGACATCTCACGCTTAGAATGTGAGTAGGAGCATGACCATCTAAGAATGTGTGTGCAATAGGTCCAATCAACGATGAAACGATCTCGTATGTCCACATTTACGATAAGATGAAAATAAATACTTACTGACTATTTTTTTGGGATTTCTCACTTCTTTCTTCAACTATTTCCTCAACGATCATCGATTTCTCAATTTCTCGTGAATCGGGCATCTGGGTATCGAGAAGTATGATCCCCTGATGACGAATTCGATGACGAAATCGAACGATTGTTGTTGCTGATAGTGAAGAAATCCATGGGTGGGTTTCCTATTGGGGACTCAGACAACTGTTGATGATCTACGGCATGCAACTTCCAAGGTAACTTGGGCTCATTACTCCATGGGATTGCCCACGTTGTGTTTGATTGTTTGTCTGGGAAGTTAGAAGTTCAATGCAATTATGAACACTTTTTTGACTAAATGTATGAGATAAAGCTCATGTGGTTGATTAAAGCATGGCAGGTAGATCTGGCATTAGTAGAACATTGCATCGGATCAGGAATCGGAAGGGCGTAATTATTGGTCTAACATGCTGTGTGGGTTGTTAGTAGATATTGTAAGGACCCAAGTCCATTGTTAGTAGATATTGTCCGTTTTGGTCTGAGTATAACCGTTAATAGTTTTAAAACGAATCTACTCGGGAGAGGTTTCCACACCCTTGTAAGAAATATATTGTTTCTTTCTCTAACATGTTTTAAAACCGTGAGACTGACAGTGATACATAACGGGCCAAAACAGACAATATCTACTAGCGGTGGACTTGGGTCGTTATAAAGGGTATCAAAACCAGACACCGGGTGGTGTACCAATGAGGACGCTGGCTCCCAAGGGGGATGGATTGTGAGATCCCATGTCAGTTGGAGAGGGGAACGAAATATTTCCTATAAAGGTGTGGAAACCTCTCCCTAATAGACGTGTTTTAAAAAACCGTGAAGTTGACAACAATACATAATGGACCCAAGTAGACAATATATACTAGTGGTAGACTTGGACCATTACGAATGGTATCAGAACTAGACACCGGGCGGTGTGCCAACGTGGACGTTGGGCCTCCAAGAAAGATAGATTGTGAGATCCCACATCTATTTGAGAGATAATGAAACATTCCTTATAAAGGTGTGGAAACTTCTTCCTAGTAGACACGTTTTAAAATGGTAAAGCTAACGGTGACATAAAATGAACCAAAACGAACAATATTTATTAGCGGTGGACTTAAATTATTACCGTGGAGATCATATCGTCACATAGGTAGGTATTAAGAGAAAAGTGAGCAGGACCCAGTGAGATATCTTCTGATGTCCTTGCAACGAACCCACTAGCCTTTCTTCTGTAAATTGCTTGCTACTCCAATAAGCCAGAATGGGCATTGAGCAGATAGTTATTCCAAGAGAAGAGTCTGTCCAGCTCCTCCCTGGATCACCCCACATCCCGTCTCTTCCGATCGACCATAAAGAAAGGCTCGGAGCCATTCGTGTAACGCCCCTAATTTTCTTTAACCTAATTAGTGACGTCACCCATGCATACTTATCGCATTAAGCGGGAGCTCATCATAAATAACCTTGAAAGAGTCTTTCATAAATATGAATCCAAAACAAAACCTAAACTACGAAAATAGACCTTCAATACTGAATTCAAAATAAATCCAAATAAAACAATATCAATGCTATAACTTAAAACAGTCTAATAAAAGTAAACTCCAAAAAAATATCCCGTCTCCAACTTCCATGGTGGCCTCAGCTCCGCCGTCAACCGTACATTGACGCCTTGCCTTTACCTGAAAAATGTAGGTAGCACGTGACTTGAGTATTTTATGAAATACTCAGTAAGTCACCCAATTATTGGGATTAGGAATGAAACACATGCAACATATGAGCAGGACCTAACTTTTCATAAACTTTTCATAGTGATGTCCGACATTGGTTGGGGAGGAGAACAAATCACCCTCTATAAGGGTGTGGAAACCTTCCCCTAGCAGACGCGTTTTAAAGCCTTGAGGGGAAGCCCGAAAGGAAAAGCCCAAAGAGGACAATATCTGCTAGCGATGGATCTGGGTCGTTACAAATCCCAGGGTTATGTATGATGAGCTTTCGCTTAATGAGATATATATGCATGGGTGGGTTCATATATGGTCTCGGTTCATTCACTTACGTCTTACTGAGCTAAGATTTATTTCAAATGAGATATATGGTCTCGGTTCATATATGCATGAGATATAATGAGATATACATCCTCAAAATTACTCTTATTCATATATGGTCTCGGTTCATTCACTTACGTCTTACTGAGCTAAGATTTATTTCAAATGAATCATGCATGATCCACCAAAGCAAATGTGTATACAACTCACTCAAAAGGGTTATTGGCATTTATTTAATTTTCCTAAAAGCTTTTGCGAGCTCCACCAATTAGAATGGATGAATTAATCAAACCAATAGAATTGTACGGACAAATAATATTATAGTTTCATAATCTACCAACCCTAATCCCAAACAATTTCCACTAAAAAAAAAANCAACTATTTCCTCAACGATCATCGATTTCTCAATTTCTCGTGAATCGGGCATCTGGGTATCGAGAAGTATGATCCCCTGATGACGAATTCGATGACGAAATCGAACGATTGTTGTTGCTGATAGTGAAGAAATCCATGGGTGGGTTTCCTATTGGGGACTCAGACAACTGTTGATGATCTACGGCATGCAACTTCCAAGGTAACTTGGGCTCATTACTCCATGGGATTGCCCACGTTGTGTTTGATTGTTTGTCTGGGAAGTTAGAAGTTCAATGCAATTATGAACACTTTTTTGACTAAATGTATGAGATAAAGCTCATGTGGTTGATTAAAGCATGGCAGGTAGATCTGGCATTAGTAGAACATTGCATCGGATCAGGAATCGGAAGGGCGTAATTATTGGTCTAACATGCTGTGTGGGTTGTTAGTAGATATTGTAAGGACCCAAGTCCATTGTTAGTAGATATTGTCCGTTTTGGTCTGAGTATAACCGTTAATAGTTTTAAAACGAATCTACTCGGGAGAGGTTTCCACACCCTTGTAAGAAATATATTGTTTCTTTCTCTAACATGTTTTAAAACCGTGAGACTGACAGTGATACATAACGGGCCAAAACAGACAATATCTACTAGCGGTGGACTTGGGTCGTTATAAAGGGTATCAAAACCAGACACCGGGTGGTGTACCAATGAGGACGCTGGCTCCCAAGGGGGATGGATTGTGAGATCCCATGTCAGTTGGAGAGGGGAACGAAATATTTCCTATAAAGGTGTGGAAACCTCTCCCTAATAGACGTGTTTTAAAAAACCGTGAAGTTGACAACAATACATAATGGACCCAAGTAGACAATATATACTAGTGGTAGACTTGGACCATTACGAATGGTATCAGAACTAGACACCGGGCGGTGTGCCAACGTGGACGTTGGGCCTCCAAGAAAGATAGATTGTGAGATCCCACATCTATTTGAGAGATAATGAAACATTCCTTATAAAGGTGTGGAAACTTCTTCCTAGTAGACACGTTTTAAAATGGTAAAGCTAACGGTGACATAAAATGAACCAAAACGAACAATATTTATTAGCGGTGGACTTAAATTATTACCGTGGAGATCATATCGTCACATAGGTAGGTATTAAGAGAAAAGTGAGCAGGACCCAGTGAGATATCTTCTGATGTCCTTGCAACGAACCCACTAGCCTTTCTTCTGTAAATTGCTTGCTACTCCAATAAGCCAGAATGGGCATTGAGCAGATAGTTATTCCAAGAGAAGAGTCTGTCCAGCTCCTCCCTGGATCACCCCACATCCCGTCTCTTCCGATCGACCATAAAGAAAGGCTCGGAGCCATTCGTGTAACGCCCCTAATTTTCTTTAACCTAATTAGTGACGTCACCCATGCATACTTATCGCATTAAGCGGGAGCTCATCATAAATAACCTTGAAAGAGTCTTTCATAAATATGAATCCAAAACAAAACCTAAACTACGAAAATAGACCTTCAATACTGAATTCAAAATAAATCCAAATAAAACAATATCAATGCTATAACTTAAAACAGTCTAATAAAAGTAAACTCCAAAAAAATATCCCGTCTCCAACTTCCATGGTGGCCTCAGCTCCGCCGTCAACCGTACATTGACGCCTTGCCTTTACCTGAAAAATGTAGGTAGCACGTGACTTGAGTATTTTATGAAATACTCAGTAAGTCACCCAATTATTGGGATTAGGAATGAAACACATGCAACATATGAGCAGGACCTAACTTTTCATAAACTTTTCATAGTGATGTCCGACATTGGTTGGGGAGGAGAACAAATCACCCTCTATAAGGGTGTGGAAACCTTCCCCTAGCAGACGCGTTTTAAAGCCTTGAGGGGAAGCCCGAAAGGAAAAGCCCAAAGAGGACAATATCTGCTAGCGATGGATCTGGGTCGTTACAAATCCCAGGGTTATGTATGATGAGCTTTCGCTTAATGAGATATATATGCATGGGTGGGTTCATATATGGTCTCGGTTCATTCACTTACGTCTTACTGAGCTAAGATTTATTTCAAATGAGATATATGGTCTCGGTTCATATATGCATGAGATATAATGAGATATACATCCTCAAAATTACTCTTATTCATATATGGTCTCGGTTCATTCACTTACGTCTTACTGAGCTAAGATTTATTTCAAATGAATCATGCATGATCCACCAAAGCAAATGTGTATACAACTCACTCAAAAGGGTTATTGGCATTTATTTAATTTTCCTAAAAGCTTTTGCGAGCTCCACCAATTAGAATGGATGAATTAATCAAACCAATAGAATTGTACGGACAAATAATATTATAGTTTCATAATCTACCAACCCTAATCCCAAACAATTTCCACTAAAAAAAAAATATTCCCACTACCTTCTTTCTTTTAAAATTTTATAATATCTATGAAATCTCACGTTAGCCGGAGAGAAAAACGAACAATTCCTTATAAGGGTATAGAAATCTCTTTCGAGTAGACACGTTTCAAAACTGTGAGACTAACGATAATACGTAATGAGCCAAAGCAAATAATATCTACTAGCGATGAGCTTGAGCTATTACAGTATAAAACCCAAAAGTCTCGTAATCGAAAAGTACCCATTTTTTTAATCTCATTTTGGTATAATCCAAGTGTTCTTATGCAATATTCTAAGCAAATTTGGATCAAGATCATTCAAAATATTGTGTTAGTTTATTTATGTGTAGAAAAGACATTTAAAACATTAAATGTTTGGATTTGGTTTGCCACTAAAATGTATAAAGTTAGAACTTTTTAAGTATTACAACAAAATTGAAGTCAAGCTCTCATTTAAAAAATTAAAAGTTCATAGCTGTTCGTGGGATCAAAGTCAACAATTGTTAGTTTAATGTGTTAATTTTCGAATTGGATTGTTTTAGATCCATTTTAATTTAGCGGCCGTGGGGTCGCTTTTGGTGATCTTAGTTGAGTCGGCGGCGATTCAACCATCTTTTCAACTTCTTTACTTATAGAACACATTCGATAGACTGTGTATCTTCGACACTCTGTTCAGTAGCCTTTTCTAAATCACTAACCGACTTAGAACCAAGTTTAATAGTTTGCTCAGCATGAGATTTTGGCGTGATCAATGCCTCGATCCTTATTTCATAAGGGAGATCATTCTTTAACTTCGATCGGTTGTGAAATTTGAAGGATCACAACCAAAGAATGGAAACAACATGTTGTAAGATGGAAATGACTCGGGAGAAGAATAAGGAGTATCGGGATTCAAGTTGCCCCTCATCTCGTAGTGTGGAGATCATTTCTTTGTCAAACAAAATCGATTCAACCCCTCTGAAAATGTTTGCATCATCCACCACACCTAAATGATGTGAAAGTTATCTTATTTATAATCAAATAAATTTAAAGGATATGGAAACAGTAATGAGTGGAAATAACAATAAATAGAAAAATACGTGTGTTAAGAAGACAAATATCTAGATGTTTACCTTATAATAAAATATCAAATATGATATATATGGTAAACTATAATTTATTACTAAATATCCTTAACACCCTCTCTAATATATATATATATAATTTGTTAAGATCGTGTAAGCAGTATTACAATAATATTTTTATTTTGATAGGACTATTCAATATTCAAACTTCTTAATGCTACGAGTCAATTTGACCTATTTACAGGAGACGACTCTACGAGAGGCCTTCAATTCTCAAATAAAAAGAGAATAGAAGAAAATCCCACTTTCATCCGGTATCTTAATGTAATTATATGAGGTAGATTTTGATCGAAAGATTTTGTCTCTCGAAACTAGTGTCAAGAACGAAACTCAAGTCATTGTTCATTCCCGCTCATCCTTAGGCCAAAAGCTTAAATATACGAATCTCCACTCCAAACGTTGTCGACCAGATGAACGAGAGATCGAAGAGTTTGTGGAGAAGAGGTGAAGGGTTGGCATAATGAAATATGATTGCAAATTTGAGCTTGGCACAACCCAGAAAAAACATTGGTGGAAAGGCAATTGTATACTATTTTACGACAAAAAAGATGTCACTTTATGGGTGTGGTACAATGTCGGTAATAAATTTTTGTGGATAATGATGTTTAATGTTCTGGATTACTTACTATTTATAACCCCATCTTCTTCACTTCCATCATCATTGTAAATTAAAGTTTGGAGAAAGCAGCCATGGGCGCCGCCATTGGAGTGAAGTTGTTGTTGTGCTTCTTTATTGTAATCATTTTGGTGCCATTTTTGAGCTTTGGAGCTCCTTCTCCAAGTGGGTTTATGGAGAGTGCTAGAGAAGCATTAATGGCTAGCCTCCATAGGCAAGGTGGAAGGCGCTTCCAGGTGCAGCGGAGCACCCCCGGCGGCCCTGATCAGCACCATCACTGATCCATCAACCTCAACCACTGCCTTTGTCCATAGGATGAACATCAATAAATGATTCAATATATCATATTGTTTTGAATTTAGTACTAATTTAATGCCTAAATTCTAAGTTTTAAATGTTTTAATTTTGTGTTAATGAGTCCCTCCAATGTTTCGAATTTATTAGATAAATAATATGAGCTAAAACATCTCGATAAAGAAACATATGTTCAACTGATGGAATTCACGCCACATTAAAGAAAATTAAGCTTCATTTTTTCGCGAGGATTACAAATTTTTGGGTGGATGATAATGAAAATGTTATATTTATAACGGGTTATTTATGATCATAAAATATGAAAGTTACCGCTTTTGAAATGTCTAGTCAACTTTTGAGACTATATAAAATCATGTATGCGTTTTGTAAAAAATGTTGTAAACAGAACATTGTGCTTTCTTCTAGCGGAGTACTTAGAATTATTCAAGCTTGACATGAACAATCTTGCTTGTGAAAGTGATTCGAATCTTAAAAAAGTTTTCTTGTCTTGAAATATTTGATCAACAAGATAATCTGGATATTACTCACTTTTAGGGTGATTTCTTATCGTCTTGAAGTTCTTGGATATTTAGATCTAAAAGCCTTATTTTTCAATAAGATTGTTAGATCAAATTCGTCTAATGAAATCAAATCGATATGGGAGTTTTAGCCTTTGTGATCGTAGGGTTTGCATATTAAGACCTGGAGGACCAGTTCTTCAAGGACCTCCGTCCCGACACTCTTTTTTAGTAACCCTTTCCTTCAGTTGGGTCCAGTTTCACGGGAAAAAAAGAACATCTAAGCCTACTTGTAACAGTTCAAACCCTATCCGTTTTAGCCTGTTATGTATCATCGTAAACCTCATGATTTTAAAACGCGTTGTAAGGACTGTTTCGTTTCTCTCTCTCCAATTCATGTGGGATTTCAAACGACTGCCCGATGGTATGAAAATATTAAAATTAAAATGGGAGCATGTGGGTGTTATGCCATTTATTTTTTTATGTACATGGTACTAAGTAGAGTATGAAGAATATATATTAAAAGTATATTGGAAAGAATTAATTGTATTTATAGCAAGAACAAAAGGTAGTGCTCCAATTACAACATCACTATGGGATCAGATAATGCATTTTAATTTTTTGTGCTGAAATTACAAACCTATTATTTTGTTTTAATATGTTCAACAAAGCTGCTGTTTGCATGTGATCAACGACCCAAATTCATTGCATTTACTCGAAATTAATTCTATTATTAATAATCGTATCATTGGCATCAGATGGTTCGAGATTTCCGTACATCTCCTACGATATGACTAAATTACCTACTTGTCTTGAACTGCTTCTATGCGAAAAGACTATTTTGCCCCGACATCCCATATAACATGGTCAGGTTACCTACTTTTCGATTTTAAGAGTAAAGATTATCCCTGCAAATCAACACGGATTTTTTTCTTCATTCACGTCCTTCCCTAAAAAAATTTTCAAGAGATCCCCAAATATAGAATTGTCCAAACTAAAGCAAGTTTGGAGTTTATATGATTGTGTCACTGAACAAAAGATACACCTTGTTGGTATAAGTAATAATTTTCAATTCTTTTTAAGACTTTTTCGGTTTGGTTCATTCATGTATTCTCTTTTACTCGGATGTCACATCGTTATAGACAAAACGTCACGAGGTCACTCAATATAGAATTATTACAAACTAAGCAAGGTTTAATTTCAGAATTTCCATGATTGAGCCACGGAAAATAAATGTACGATCGTATCCTCGAGATCTATGACGTCTCACATTGGTTGAGGAGGAGAACAAATCACCATTTATAAGGGTGTGGAAACCTTCCCCTAGTAGACGCATATTAAAGCGTTGAGGGGAAGCACGAAAGAGATAGCCCAAAGAGGAGAATATCTGCTAGTGGTGGATCTGAGTCGTTACAAGATCACTCTCATTTGAAGGTAGTCTCAGTTCATTCATATATTTCTCCTTTACTCGAGTATCACAAAAAAAATATTTCTAAGCACTTAGAAAGTAACTCCAAACCGACCCGTAACGAAACAAGTTCGAAAGTGGAGAAACCGTCCAAACAAACATGTTCCACTTGAAAACTAAAGTTTGTGGAGCTGACTTTTTGTAAAGAAATAAAATATGTTATTTTCCTGTTTGTGACAACCAGAGAACGTTTGACTGTTCATTGTGTTTTAACTTTGAGTTTTTTTCCAAACATATGTTTGCAGTGACATCAAAAAGCATTGTCTTCAAATCTTTGTCCATTTTTTTTAATGTAAAGAGTTTCTTTTTCTCTTCTGTTTGTAGTTTTTTTTGTCCCCTTACAAGAACATGTAACATTTCTTTGCAAAAATTTATACTTTTTCATCATCATCAGAGAGGGATAATGGATAAAAGTGAGATGTTTAGCTGATCCCAGTCATTCTGAGTCATCAAGATTGTTGCTTTCCACTTTTAAGCAGTTCAAAACTTCAAACCCATTAAAGGGTTGGTATTAAAAGAGCTAAAAAACTAACCTTTTTATGTTCTGCTTCAGTTGTAAGCTCCAACAAAACACACCAACCATTGGTTCATAACACATAACGGAAAACGCCATAAGCCCACCTACTTTCCCTGTTAAAATATACATACTAAATCAAAAGGTTCATAGCTTAACGGGTTATTCTAACAACGATGATTCAACGTGTAACATTTCAAGTCCACTTCTAGTAGATATTGTTTGTTTTGACTTGTATAGCTGTAAGACTCACGATTTTAAAATGTGTCTATTAGGGACCGGACGGTGTGCCAACAAGGAGACTGAGCCTGAAGAGAGGTGGACACTAGGCGGGTGTGCTAGTGAGGATGTTGGGCCCTAAAGGAAGTGGATTGCGGGTCCCATATCGATTGGAGAATGGAATGAGTGCCAACGAGGACGCTGGGCCCTGAAGGGGGTGGACACCATGCAGGTGTGTCAATGAGGATGTTGGGCCGTGTAGGGAGTGGATTGAGGGTCCCATATTTGGAGAGTGAAACGAGTGACAACAAGGACGCTGGACCCTGAAGAGGTGGACACCAGGCGAGTGTGCAAGTGAGGACATTGGACCCTGAAGGGAGTGGATTGCGGGTCCCATATCGATTGGAGAGTGGAACGAATGCCAACGAGAACGCTGAGCCGTGAACGGGGTGGACACGAGGCGGGTGTGCGAGTGAGGACACTGGGCCCTGAAGGGAGTGGATTGGGATCCCATATAGATTGGAGAGGGAAACGAGTGCCAACGAGAATGCTGGGCATTGAAGGGGGTGGATTGTGAAATCCCACGTCAGTTGAAGGGGAGAACGAAGCATTCTTCGTACGGTTGTGGAAACCTCTAAAACCGTGAGACTAAAGGCTATACATAACAGACCAAAACACACAATATCTATTAGCGGTGGACTTAAGCTATTACACAACATGATGTCATGACTTATATCAATCGTCCAATCTAAACGGCTTACCGTAACCTATCAGTTTAAGCTTGTGAACATTATTTCTGATAATCGTTCGCTTTTGGGTTGGATAATAGTTGATTACAACTCAGAACATGAACCAAAGTGGGGCTGCTATGCATCTTATTTTGTATGGATAGAAAAGAGAGTGCGGCGGTATAGATTGTGGAAAATGGGTTTTGTTAAACTAATCATTTAAGCATGCTCATCACATAAGGAAAGGCACCGACGACTTTCAATTAAAAAAAAAAAAAAAAAAAAAAATTTTTTTGGTCCCATATTGACTTTGATCTTTGTTAGCAGTAATTAATAAAAAGTTTGTGTTTTTGAGATCTATATATATGCCTAAGTTCTTCAAGTGTTGGCAAAACCAACAAAAGCTCAAAGCTTTCTTTAATGGCTTGTCGTGTAAAGCTCTTTGTTTGCCTTGTGGTGATTTTGCTCTTGTGTTCATCCATTGCTGAAAGCCGCTTGCTTTCTTCTTCTTCTTCTTCTTCTTCTTCTTCTGTGAGTAAGAAAAATCAGTCATTTGTGAAGAATGTCGAAGAAACATTGAAGTTTATCATTGAAGAGAAGGAGAAGCTTGGAAGACATTTTGTGTCGAAGAGGCTAAGCCCTGGAGGGCCTGATCCACGACATCATTGATTGGTTTTGGTTTTGGTTTTGGTTTTGGTTTTGGTTTGGTCTTATGTTCCCATTTTGTTGGAAGTTGTTGTTGTTCATCTTAGCATGGGATTTTGATGTACTTGATGTTGTTTGAATCATTTTCAAGTTTTGAAATTGAGTTTAAGTTGGTAAATGATTGTGTTGTTATTATTATTATTATCTAGGAAGAACGTAATTGTGGCGAACCGTAAGCGAAAAAGCCTATCGGAAAATGGTGACTTTTCTACAACGATGTGTGAAATGATGTTCGGAATTTTGGTCAATTGTATGAGTTGAATTGAGTTATTAACTTATTTGAGTTAGATCGGGTTCAAATAAATGAAAATTTGAACGGTTGGGTTCACTACCAGAAATAATGAACACGAGGGCCAATAAAAAAAACGCTATCATAGATCTTTTATAACCTATTTGATAGGTCCAGATAATATTAAAAATTTGAGACTTTTTTTATAGGCTTTTGTACAACAACCAATCGAACTCGAACCAACCGAACTTAAATATGTTAGGTTTAAATTTAGAAATCCGTACAATTGAGTTTAATCTCAAAATGTTTTAACCCGATCAACTCAACCTTAAACGCTCCTACGTCGATGATAATGATGAAGTCATAAAATGGGAACAAAGAGAAGAAAATGACACACACATTGTTGCCCTTGCTTACATTTGATGCCAACCTCTATTAATCTCATTGCTTTTCTCTAAAGAAAGACAATGATACGTTGTTTTTTTCGGGTTTCTTTCTCTATTCCTCGTTATCTTTAAGAACAAATTCTAAGACCCAATTGCGAAAATATACGAAATTTTAAGAACGTAAAGGTAAAGATTTAAACTTTAAATTTCAAATGAACGAGTAAATATCCTAATTACTAAGTTCGATATTGCGAACATATAAGAAACGAAGATTTCAGCTTTGAATTTCAAATAAACGAACAGATATCTTAACTATTAAGCTCGATAAATTCTTCGAAAGTAAGATTTTATTGTGTTCATATCGGTGGAAGATTATGGTTTAGGCACTACTCAACTTTTGTTTAATATTTTGATAATACATCATAAAGTTTTTTGTCCTTTCTATCTTTGGAAAGAAAGAAAAATAATATTGTAGAAATGGGCCATTAAAAGTGCTATATTTCTTATTACCTTAGAACATATTTTATTCTTACTTTTCCTAAGAAAGAAAATTCACTTTTACCTTTCAACCTAATCTTTCCCCTCAAATTTTCGACGTAATTTAAGGAACTTATAGATATTGTTCGTTTGTATCCATTACGTATTACCGCAGTTACAAATGATATCATAACTAAACACTGAGCGGTGTGCCAGTAGTGACGTTGGGCACCAAAAGAGGATAGATGGTGAGATCTCACATTGGTTAAAGAGGGAACGAAACATTCCTTTATAAGGGTGTGGAGATCTCACCCTAATAGACACGTTTTAAAATCGTGAGGCTGATGACGATAGTAGATTCTATATAGAATTACAAAATGCATTTCAAACTTCCACTATAAATCGACTTACACTATAATTCGACCCTCAAATAGCCAACAAAAGTTACTAACGTTTGAGCTCGACAACCTTGTAGCTTAGGATAAACAATGAAAAGGGTTGTCAATAACGTTTGCAATTCACTAAAAACTCACCAACTACTACACAACTAATCGAAAAAAATCTACACAAAAAAAATCCTGAAAACAAAGACATATAGAAAGGTGTCTGTAACGTTAAAAAAAAGCTATGGATTTCAACGTCTCGTCTCCGAATGGGGTATTTATGAGCATCTCAATGCTGCTCTTTGGTGCCAAAAATAACTTATGCAACATGTTAAAACATATATCTTCAACAACAAAAAAATACATGAAATTTCGAATTCTTATCTCAACGTATTGTTATACTAATAATCGATAGATTACCTCAAATCAAACTCATCACGAGCATTTACGAGGGGTCTTATCCAATTATAAAGATAGAAATTTTAACCCTAAAATCATTTCTTTGTTGAGCAAAGCATCATATGCATCCATTTTCTTTGTCTTTCCTTTTCAAAGGTGCCTCTCTCTCTCTCTCTCTCTATCTCCACATTATCCCAAAGTTCTTTATAAACAATCTTTTAGCTAAGTGGTTGATATCTCATTTTCAAAAGCTTGTTGTTTTAATCGTCAGCGTTTATACAACAATAATTGGGTAATTGAATGCACTAAAAGATTATTGTATTGTTTTCGAGTTGTTCGCTAGGTTTCGTGACAGCCAAGGATGAATTTGATCCATTAAGTCATTCTTTGATTTATTCGGAAAAGAATTACGATTAAAATGAACAATCTCTTTGAGAGTTTAGATCGTGTCTTGCTCCTATTGTGGCTTATCATTCGAATGATGCATCTTTTTTTTTTTTTTTTTTTTGNACGTAACCATATCACATCAGATGGAGGGGAACATCGGAGCCACTAAGTATCAAATTCAGATTCTGAATCATGGATACATAATCGAAAGAGTTCAGAAAAGTAAGAAGCTAAAGTAAGGTAGTCTTTTTGTGGATGTGACCAATGGGAGGGGAGCTCATTACTTTACCCATCACTTAGTTTTCTTTCGGCTCAAATATGGACATCTACGTGAAAGCACCCCTTCTTAGTTTTCTTTTTAAGCATTTCATATCTAAACTAACCCACGTGAGCTAACCTGAACATAGCTTAACTAGTTATAACATCTACCCCGACTAAAAGGTCAGAAGTCTGAACAGCTCCATCACCTAAGTTAACTTAATCAGTCTATGTAGTCTCAACAAACACGAGACCCTTAACGTACAACCCTTTCGAATATATACTCTATGACTTTCACATACATTTCCATGTGTTGTGTTTCTTAACAGAGATGAGAAAAAGAAAGTCGTGTCATCATCACGTCTATCCAAAACGGAGAAAGGTAGAAAAATAAGGCAAATTGATGGAGTAAGCTATCACTATAACACAAATGCATGAATACAAGCAGCTGAAAAAGATTAAAGGAATATAAGAACTGATGTCAGCCACTTATTTGATCTTCCACTACATGTAAATACTGGGTTGTTAATCAGAAGCATACTAATAAAGTGGGAGTTTCATCATAAACACTTGCAATAAACTTATGATTTAGTCACCATATCAGCCTTTGGAGAGAGGCAAAAGACAATCCCTTTTAAACTTGTACACTCATTGTCATGCTCCAATACTAATACTGATACTCAATGATTCTGATACAAGGCTAAAGTATTGGATTCTCCACTATATTTTAACAATCATATTCAAAAACTCAATCTTTGGTGATTACTAAACCAACCTCCTTTGTTTATGTAACGACTCAAGTTCATCGTTAGTAGATATTATCCTCTTTGAGCTTTTCCTTTCGAGTTTTCCCTCACGATTCTAAAAACACGTCTGTAGGGAGAGGTTTTGTGATGTCCCACATTGGTTGGGGAGGAGAACAAAAAACCCTTTATAAGGGTGTGGAAACCTTCCCCTAAGCCTTGAGGGGAAGCCCGAAAGGGAAAGCCTAAATAGGACAATATCTACTAGCGGTGAATTTGGGTCGTTACAGGTTTCCACACCCTTATAAAGAATGATATTTGTTCTCCTCCCCAACTAAGGTGGGATCTCACAATCATTAGGGAGTCCCACATTGATTAGAGAAGGGAGGCTTTGAAAGGGGGTGGATTGTGAGATCCCACGTCGGTTGGGAGGAGAACGTTCTTTATAAGGGTATGAAAACCTCTCTCTAGCTTGAAAGGAAAAGTCCAAAGAGAACAATATATGCTAGCGGTGGACTTGGGTCCGTTACATTCACTTCAAAGACCATATACCTAAACTCATGTGATTTAGGTTTTTATTAACAGGAAAAATAAGAAACACAACTACAGAAAACTGGCGCCTAAAGGAATGTGATAAAGATATTGAAAGAAGAAAATTACTGCATAGCAGTTCCAGGCTGTTCCGACATAGAGACAAAGACAATCATTCCGACATGACAGTAGTCAGATGTGGAACTTTGTAGTACAAGTTTCAATGACCGTAAAGCATTTAATAAAATGCAACCGCCCAAGCCCACCGCTAGTAGATATTGTCCGCTTTGATCCGTTACGTATCGCCATTAGCCTCACGGGTTTTAAAACGCGTCTGCTGGGGAGAGGTTTCCACACCCTTGTAAGGATGCTTTGTTCCCCTCTCCAACCGATGTGGGATTTCACAATCCACCCCTCTTTGGGGCCTAGCGTCCTCGCTGGCACACCACCCAAAACCTGGCTTTGATATCATTTGTAACAGCTCAAGCCCACCATTAACAAATCTTGTCCGCTTTGGCCTGTTACGTATCGTCATCAGCCTCACGATTTTAAAACCCGTCTGCTAGGGAGAGGTTTCCACTCTCTTGCTTCGTTCCCCTCTCCAACCGATGTGGGATCTCACAATCCACCCCCTTGGAGTCCCAGTGTCCTCGCTAGCACACCGCCCAGTGTCTAGCTTTAATACCATTTGTAACAGCCCAAGCCCACCGCTAACAAATATTGTCCACTTTGGCCTATTACGTATCGTCATCAACCTCACGATTTTAAAACTCGTCTGCTAGGGAGAGGTTTCCACACCCTTATAAAGAATGTTTCGTTCCCCTCTCCAACCGATATAGGATCTCACAAAAAAGGTCAAACAGATATTTCACAAACAGATAAAAGAAACAGGACAGNTTATAAAGAATGTTTCGTTCCCCTCTCCAACCGATATAGGATCTCACAAAAAAGGTCAAACAGATATTTCACAAACAGATAAAAGAAACAGGACAGCTTTGTTAACACCAGATAGATATATATATATATATATATATATATATAAATTAGTTTAAACACCATAGGTTCAGTCCAGAAAGATAGCACCAATATGTACAAAATATCTTGCAACTCGTTTATTTTGGTAACTCATACCTGGCGTTATGCACTTCAAGAGATGAAGTGGTGAATCATATTCTTGAGTGTTATTTACAGACTAGCTTCCTCTTCATCTCCAGCATATAGGGTTCAAATTCACCTCTTCCTGGAACAATTCTGATTTCAGAGATTCAAGTGAATTACCTGTTTCATTTACAGAAGCTCCCACTCAGAATCAGATGCATAACTAGTCGATACGTTCTTCATGTCCAACTTCTGCGAACCGTCTGTACCGAATTCCAGATCGATATCTCCATACCAGATTGCTAGCTGTTCATACTCCTTTGCCAACCTCTTTTTGGAATTGAAAGCCTCCTGGATTCTCTTCTATTTTTCAGTAAAGAAGAATAGATTAGAAACAAAACATAGAATCTTCAGCACTTTTGGTCATTTATGGAAAGGCAAAGAAAAGAATGAACAGATAAAAATGATGGTATTTCAAAGTGAATATTGTTTGAGGAGGCTCATGTGTGTAACTTTAAATGAGGGAACGAGACCTTATATGAACGGAGCTTTTGCGTTCTGCGAGAGATAGCATGGAAAGCTTTATAGTCGACGCTGTCACACTCATCTTTAACGGTCACCGGATGTCCCAAATCCACTGTTTCCAATTCAGCATCCGAAATAGAGCATCTGGAATTGTATGGACGACCTGAGAAAAGATTTTAAGATCATTGTTAAACTCGGAAAAGAAGGGGAGGGGATAAAAGCTTTTCTCCGATTTTTGTGTCGTTGCTTCGAGGAAAATAAAATGAATCATAACAATTATAGATAACAGAAATGAATTGAAAGAATAGTACATAACAAGCTACGGGGCGTGCCTACTTCAGTCGAGAGACTTAGATCCCTAGAACTAGTCGATTTCGAAAATGCAACCTGGCTAGTGGTATGGAGTTTAGGATGAAATGCACTTTCATTGGCTCTTGAAGCATGGGTCCCTGTTGAGTCATGAATTGTTTAAGAAAATCAGAAGAAAACACAAATACTCCTCCTAGGTTGAAAGATAAAGAGTACAAACCAAGTGAATCCATAAATGATAAGGAACTGCTGGAGGAGACAAACTTCATCTCCAAAGCCTTGTTTTCAACCGATGCACGATCGACCCCTTCAAAACACGGACGAGATTCATATTCAATAGATGCACGCTGATCAGCCGGTTCTTCAGGAAAAAAAGTACAATTAGAGAAGTTTTGAAGGGATTTCAAAGAGGAGACTGGCCTCGTCTCTTCTGCAGTTTCCCCACGGGTTAACACTTCTGACACGAGTTCAGAAGCAGTAGCGTCTGGAGCATTAGAACGATCAGTTCCATTTTCCAAGTTCTTGGGAGTTGTCTCCAACTTTGGTGAGAAGTGAACTAAATTATTTACCAAGATGCTAGAAGCTTGAGTAACGTTATGAGCGGATTCAACATCTGTACTGTGAATCGAAGTTACCGGTGGACCTCTAGTTGAGGTCACAATATCCTCTTCACATTCATTATCAATTCTGCCTGGCTTCAACAGCAAATTAGAATCATCAGCTTCTTTACTAACGAAGTTTGTCTCACTCCGTTCATGGCTAAGACGGTCATTGTTCAAATCATCAGTAGTATTAGGCTCGATAATGACACCCTTCTTTAAAACCTCATCTGAGTTTTCATCTGACAAGTCGTTGCCGTTCTTACCGGAGAGTCTGGATGATTCCAAAGTTGGATGAGAATTATCCGAAATAAGAATTTCTTCTCCGCTTGTAACGTTAACTTGACACGGTGTACAATCAGCCATATGCTTCAGAGGATCACTAGCATCGAACTCCATGGCAGTATCCTCTTCAGACTTCTTGATTGCATCTTTATCTGTTAAAACCTCATCATTAGTCCCTACTAAACATACATCGTCCTCCAATTGCATATCAGAGTCATCACGAACTGAAGAAGCTCGTTTATTCGTATCATTAGTTTCACTAATATTACTCGGTGAGTGACTCGAAGGAATACTAAGAGAATGATTAGGAACTTCGGCAACTTCTTCATCTACAAACGTAACTTTACAAGACGCTCGACTGCAGTTATCTAGCTGATCAGTACTACCACGCCCCACAGATGCTTTATTAACATCATTATTTGCAGCTTTTCCATATGCATTTACAGGAACATGTCCCCTCCGAGCCGCGGCTTTCGCTTCATATTTCACGGAATCCTCTACACGGGGAAGTAGACCTTGAACAACACCAGAGTACAATTTCTTCACATTTTCACTTGCTGAACTAACCTGGTTTTCGACATACTTAACCGTATCCTGTTCGTAAGATCAGTTTAACAGATTATACTTACTGGAAGCAAAACTCAGTGACAAATTACTAAATTGCATGAACATTGAGCCACACACACACAATCAACCCAATAAGAAAATCACCAAATGAGCTGTTTTGTCAAAATATTGAATCACTGAATGCAAAGAGTATAAGAAATGGGGATACCTGGTTCATAATATTATCCATTTCATGGCAGGCTGCTTCAAATTTCTGGAACATGTTTCCAACCCACATATTAGCTTTATATCTAAAATCCATTTTTGTTCACCTGCAAGATTCATAATCCTTAAATCCCAAGAAACAGGACAGCTACCTCATTTCTCCCCAACTCTGCAAATATTTTGTTAATCATCATTCATAACAGCCGTAACATATCCTCCTTTCTCTATAGTGCCAGTACTGATTTCCAATTCTTTTATCCTCTTATTAATGTAATTAAACCCACTAAAACATGTTGAATAAGATTTAAAGCAAAAAAGAGATCCTCCGAGACATTGGAGACATGAAAAAACCAGAATTCTCGGTTTTGATCAGCAGAATTACGTTGTTTTTCCAAAATTCAACAACCACAGCACTTAAAAACGTATAAGAATTGAATTTTGACGCAACATTCACGCAAACTGAGTGTCGGAATCAAAGGGGGTTGGCGATCAAGAGTAGCAGAAGAAGAAAAGGTAATAAGAAAGGAACCTGAGCAGCCCGTGGAGGTCAGTCCATCGTCGTTGGAAACCTGCTCTTTCTCCTCGGCAGCCGCAGAAACAGGGTTTTAGCTTCTTTCTTTTTCAATGGCAGAGAGAAAGAATATCACAGGAGGTTTTAACTTTTGAAGTTTGCTTATCATATTCAGATTAAGTCAAAACTTAAACTACTTTCTTTTTTTTTAAAAAATAAATAAATAATAATAATAATAATAATAATAATATATATATATTTTAAAGAATTTGATCTGAATTTTTAATGTGTTGATGGTTAAATTGTTGGCTTTTAACATGATTCTAAAAGAATGGAATTTTATGTTACATCTCACCAATATATTAATTAATCTTGAATATTAAAAATAATTAAATAACTTAATCTTAAATGGTTTTAAATTCATGATTTTTTTAATTAAATAACAAATTTAACATTTTTTATATTAAATATGTTAATTACATTTTTTTAGAACATTGAACAAATATAAATTTTCCGGGGTCGAGTTCCCACGGAATTTCTTTTCCATTTTATTAAAAAAAATTATTGCAAAATATTAATTTAAAATACTTTTTTAATGGTTCATTTTACAATATAATCTTAAAAATAATTTCTAAACTCAATTTTAATATTACCATGTAACATTCTACATATATAGTAAGCAGGGTAACAGAGTGCGTATATATTTCTGTCACCCTCCCTATTTAGCTAACAAAAAAAAAAAAAAAAAAAAAAAAAAAAANTCCCTTCCCTTTTTTTTTTAGATCTCTCTATTGTAGACATGAGAATCCATGCTCGATCGCAAGCTGCAGCACGGTTGACGTGTAGATTGTTCACCCTCTTTGTGAGAATCAATATTGCTATCACTTGCCTTCCCAAGGAGTATCGCCACAAGGCCTTGCAACAGCTCGAGCTTCGTTGTCACTCGCACATAGTCGAGCCAAATATAGAGTAGCCATACAAGCACAGGTTGCAGGACAAATACAGCCACATAGAGAAGTTATTATAAACCTGCGGACGGGATAATGTCTTCCTCAAGCTAAACTTTCCACTACAAGCTAAACTATGTTACAGAAATATGACACTTCCACTGTAAAAAAATAAAAAAATAAAAAAAAAAAGGGCAACTACCTCTTCGGGCAACACCAATTTAGAAAGCCCAATTCAGAAATCAAAAGGTGGTGGGTGTCGTACATAATGCAATTTACCCATCACAAAGCAAAGCCAAGAGGCTTCCATTTCTCTGTAATCTATTAGCAGTAGAAACTCTATACTTTGTGCAACTAGGTGACTACAATAAGGCAAAAGTCAAGTCTCACAATAAGCAAATAGCCTGATGTCTTCCAATAACCCCCAGAATTCAAGGCAGCAACCAACGTGACTACATTATAAAAATGGTCCTCTGTGCTTGCATTTAATCTCCATTTAATCTCATCAAAGTGCCCAAATACATATATAATTTAATTCACTGAAAACCACAAATACAAAATCTAATGTTTGGTTCAAAAGTGTTAAATCATCAATAGATGCATCCAAGACCAAATGAGTTGCATGCAGCACAGAAACACAGTCCCTAACACCAACCAAACAAAAACAAATTAAAAAAAGGACTCGAAGAGTTTTAAAAAAAAGACTAAANCAAAGGAACTGCAAGAACGGACCCTGCCACAGTATCCTTCTAATCACGAGTACTATTACAAAGAGAGTTGGAATACTAAAATCGTTACATGTGCAAAAGGCAAGCCTCTCTTCAACAGGTAGCAGACATACCAAACCATAAGAGCATTAACCACTTCCCAATTCTCAAAATTTGTAGAGAGAGCTTTAGCCCAACAAAGAGGGGGGGTGGGGGGGGCACAGAAATAAGCGATCACTTGTTAGACTATTTTGGAGGGGATGAAACCAAAAGCATATTAATTGTAGACAAGTACAAAAACACCATTGAATGATTTCTTTCTACAAGCACTCAAAAACATCTAGAAAAAGCAAAGCCAATACATTCACCCAATCAGATCGATAGTCGGCATTCTACGCAATCAGGTGAAGCACATAAAGCATCTGCATCCAACAAGATAAACTGAATCAAATACCCAGGTTGAACTTGCTTCATCATCCCACCTCATAATGCAAAGGGAATTCTAATCTAATTCAGGATCAAAATAATACAAACAACGTCAACATAACAAAACAAAATGGCATACCATCTGACATACAGAAAATGATGAGTACAAAAATTCAAGTTTCTTCCTAATCATTAAAAGTTGCAAATCCAACGTCAAAATTCAAAAGGTTGATCAATTATTGTCTGTCAGCCATAGGCAAACTTGTTATCAATTAAAGAAAGAAGATGCAACCTGAAGTAAAAACTTCGTCACGGACTAAAATTTAATGGTACAAAAAGGAACAAAATAAAATAGAAGCAAGAAAACAAAAACATGGGTAGAAGCTACCAAATCCTTTTCTAAAGAAAAAAAAAACTAACAAATCCTTCTTTTTTTTTAAAAAAAAACTAACAAATGAAATCATACAATCATCAGGTAAGTAGGCAGCCAAATTGTTGCCATAACTTTAATACCAGTAACAAACATCTGAAACTAAATATTTATTAATTGCCAGTACATATGGAATGACAAAAATGAAGGGTGCAAGAAGAATAACTAAAAGCTATATTGTTCCTAATGTTCAAGGGAAAGAATTAGCCAATATAAAGGTCACCAGAAAAATGCCTGAAATAGATCAATGGTACGTAGGGGCTCCAAAATCATATAAATAGAACAGGATTCTACAAGAGATGGGAACAGGAACAGACAACTTCGAAAGAAAAGCGAGATGTTTTCTTTAAGGTTATGCTTTATGCCCTGAGAAGTAAACCTTGCCCAGAAGAAAAATATAGAATTATTAAAATCCAAATAGGAAAGCTTAAACCCAGTGAAAGCAATCAAAACAAAACAAAAAGGAGGGAATGAGAGAAGAAAAAAGAACAAAGCAAACATGTGGGAGCAATGCACCCAAGAGTGTGAGGATTGAAAAATAAGCATGCGCAAATAACATTTAAAAAGTGACGCAAGCATATAAAAAAGAATTACATTTGCCATCATATACTAGTCAATAATTATACCAAGCATAAAATTCCAGACAAATAAAAAAGAATCAACACTGGGAAGGAAAAACTCATTCAAAACATTGAAATGAAAAGGCCTGCAACACAGTACCGTTGAGCAAAGGAAAATTCTCAAAACAATATATGACCAGGAACCATAGAGAAGCCATGGAATAAGCATAAAAAACAGAGGAAAGACAGGTAAGATCTCCCTCTACCCATTGTCTCAAGAAGGACTTGCATATTGCCAGCCTTCCACACACCAAAAAGGTGGATGAAATGAAAATTTGAAAAGAGAATATCTACCACTTTTGAGACCAACTTTGCAGATCAATAAGAAAGCACAATTCTACTCCCTGGCAATATAGCATGAGCACTACGAAAGAAAAATAAGTATCTCCTGGAGCCGATGGTTTTACCTTAAAATTTTTTCAAAAATCTTGGAATACTCATGAATGAAACATACATATGTCTGATCTCAAAGAAACTGGATGCCCACACTGTTGCAGGGCACTGTTGCAAACTTTCTTCCCATAAACCTCATGACTGGTTTATATAAAATCATAGCAAGGGTATTATCAGAGTGTCTTAAAAGGTTCTCCCCTTCACAATAACTGGGCAACAAACAGCTTTTGTAGAGGGGCGACAAATACTTGATGCATACCTCATGGCAAACGAACTCATTGATGAATGGGAAAGAAAGAAATAAAAAGGTGGTCATTAAACTTATCATGGAAAAGACCTTCGACAAGGTTGATTGGATGTTCCTCGAAAACATTCTTGTGGCAAAAGGCTTTGGCTCAAAATGGCGAAGGTGGATTAAAGGATGCATCCCATCCACAAAGGGTAGATATAAGGTATGCATCCCATCCAGCCTTTTTGTGCCACACGGGGTTTGAGACAAGGAGATCCACTATCCCCTTTTCTCTTCATCATGATAATGGATTGCCACAGTCGCCTATTGACAAAAGCAAAATACGAATGGTAGATATAAGGTTTCCAGATTGGTAATGAAGGCTTGAGCATCAACCACCTTCAGTTCGTAGACAACACAATTTTCTAACTTGGCAAATGCCTCTTCATACAAAACATGATCGAGACGATAAAAACTTCAGAAGGATTCTTTGGACAAAATATCCATCTCCAAAAAACAGAGATCATGGGCATCAATATTAGCATAGATATTATTGAAGAATTTGCTAGCATATATGGTTGTAAAAAGGGAGAATGGCCAAATATATACCTAGGACTACCTCTAAAAGGAAACCACAAATCCTTTTCCTTCTAGAAGATTATTATTGAAAAAATAAAAAGAAGGTTGTCAACGTGGTCATCATGTTAACTTCAAAAGGCGGAAGACTCACCCTAATATAAACCACATTATCCAATCTCCCCACTTACTACACATCTCTATTTGAAATGCCACAAAAAGTGGTTGCGGATTATTCATAAACTACTTGTGGAAAGATGGCCCATACCTTGTTCGATGGAATATTATAAACCTCCCAACACAAAAGGGAGGCCTCGATCTTCTCTCGATAAGGAAGAAGAACAAAGTTCTCCATGACAAATGGATATGAAGATATCATCATGGAGAAAAGGCCTTGCGGAGAAATCTTATAAAGGCTAAATATACTCCTACATCAAATGAAAACCACCCCCTCCATCTTCTATAAAAGGACCTTGGAAGTACATAAAGAAACATCAAAAACCTCATCACCAACCAAACTTGCCATAAGGTGGGTGATGGAGGAAGCACATCATTTTGGACCGACCCATGGATTGAAAACACCACATTAGCCCTGAGGTATCCACTTCTGTACTGGCTCTCTCATAGCAAAAAAGTCACGATCAAAGAAACGTGGAATATTGTCAACAAATTTTGGGACCGAAAGCTTGGTAGGAATTTAAAGGATAATGAAGCAACAGAATGGGTGAATTGAGCCTTGACCTTACCCTTGTGGTATTGTCAAACAAAGCAGACTCGTTGATTTGACTCCCCAACGCTGACGGGGTCTTTTCTAAAAATTCCTTAATGATGGACATGGCGGAAAAAGTAGAAGCAATAAATCCTAGGCTAACAAAGATAGTCTAAAAAGGTGAAGTTCTATGGAAAATAGTGCATAAAGCCATTAACACAAGTGAAATCTTACATCACTCTTTCTCCAAATTGGTGTCCATCATGCAAGAAAGAAAACGAATCACAAACCCACTTGTTTACGCAATGCACATATGCTCATAATTTCTGGACAGCGATTCTCAATATATTCAGATGACATCTCACATATCCTAGGGAGGTAAAGGATTTTTTTGGATATGCCTTAACATACTACCCTTTCAAGAATGCATAAACCCTACTATGGAAAAACCTCACCACCTCACCAGGGCTTCCTTTTGGAATCTGTAGAAAGAAAGAAATCAGAGAATATTTGCAGAAAAGACACATAACTACACAAAACTTTTTGACAATGTTGTTTACCAAGCTATATCTTGGTGTAAACTGTCAAATATTTTTACTTCCTATAGTTATACCTCCCTCATTGTAAATTGAGAAGGTCTTTTGTAAACCCCATGATAATACATCCCTTTTGTAAATTTCAATCATTAATGAAATTGTCTCTTATGAAAAAAAAAATAATAATAATAAGTGTCTCGTGAAAAATGATCTACTGCATTTTTATATTAGTATCTAAAAACTTAGAACATCAGATGTCAAGGAACAAAGATAATGCAACAAGGACGTTTAAAATTTGAATGACGCCAAAGTAACAAAACAAAATTTAAAGGTGCTAATAAATCATATCCACAGAGCCAATAAAATGGGGTACTATTAACACTAACCAGCATGAGGCAACATCACAAACCCTTGATTAAAAAAAAAAAAAAAAGCAAAGAAACAAACTACAATGGACAAGTGAAATAAAATCCCAGGGATACAACAGACAAGTTAGTGAACATACACAGTTTGGACCTTCAAATAGTAAACGAACAGCCATTACGGATGGAAAAGGAACGGACAATGCAACAATAAAGAACATAAACGGCATGCTTGAAAATTACCTCAATAAAATGGCGGCACATTAGGGTACATGCCCCCAGGCGGCACTCGGGGCGCCGGTGATGTACCCGTGGTGTGTGGGTGCTGATTTAGATAACCAGACGAAGACGACAAACTATATGGCAAACTATCTGGATAACCATTAGAAGGAACTCCCCCAGAATTCGGGGGCAACCTGTACAAACCAGATCCCGTTCCAGCACCGGAACTTCCCTGGCCGCCGGCTGGACCAGCACTCAGACCAGAAAAGCCAGTTGGCCCAGGACCACCGTATCCACCACCGTAAGGGCCGCCGCCAAGCCCACCACCATACCCACCAGTACCATTCAGAGAATTTTGTGTTTGACTACCCATAGAAGACAAGCCTGGTCCCAACGACGAGTTCAGCGTATTATGCCCAAGCTGTGGTGGACCATGGAGACCTCCTGAAAACCCACCGTATGATCCAAGACCGCCAGGTCCCCCATACTGTCCACCCATTGAACCAGGCATCGGAGCCTGCGAAGGCATACCCATCCCATCTCCATGAACATTACCTTGATTACCAACAGAGCCCTGAACGCCATCAGGCCCAGAACCTCCAGGCTTTCCCTTCTTTCCATCATTGGCATATTTACAGCTTACTTGTCGCCCTTCAATAGTCTTAATCGGATCCACCAACGCCGCTTGTGCACCCTCCGCCTTCTTGTAGACAAACAATGCATAACCCCTACACTTCCCCGTCTGCTTATCGAACCCCAAAGGCCCTTCCTCAATCTCCCCGTACAGAACAAAATGCGCAAGCAATTTATCAGCAGCCATGTCAATCGGCACATTAGCCACGTAAATTTTCCTCATCGACACATCGGGGGCGTTGGAGTTAGACCCAGTATTTCCTGCAGCTGCCAATTGAGTCACAGTGACACGCCCATCAATCGTTTTACTCGGCTCTTTCAAAGCCAGTAGAGCACCATCAACATGCTTAAACGTAACAAACCCATACCCTTTCGACTTCCCCGTGGCCTTATCTAAAATAACGACGGCCTCTTCCAATTCGCCATATATAGAAAAAAGCTTCCGGAGACCATCGGTCGTAGTGTCCCAACCAAGCCCACGAATAAAGAGCTTACGCTGAGCAACATCTTGATCAGCAACAGAACGTACTGCGTCAAGCACATCCGAATGACAGGAAACCGCGTCTTGAAGAATGTCGATGAGTTGATCCGGAGTGAACCGTTCGATGATCTTGCGAGCATCTTCCGGTGAAAGTTTTAACAAAGAATCGTCGGAGTCGGTAAGAGGGACGCCGTTTTCGTCCATCTTTCGCTTCTTAACGACGTCCATGGTCGAGTCAAGATCGACGTGGAGGGAGGGAACACAGGGAAGAGAGCGTAAACCCTAAAGAAAATCCTACAAATTCCTAAACAGTGACGACGGAGTCGCCGATTGGTAAAATGTGGATCTTTACAGTCCGGTCCTCATTTTTTGGGCCTTTTGGGCCGATGTAAAAAGTGGGCCAAAGCCATATTAATGGCCCACCAAATCTTTATTTATTTTCAGAAATTAATAATATTTAGTATTTTTTTATGACGGATTTATAATAATTAAACCATGTTGGCTCACAAATATATTCTAATTTGGAAACATTCAACCAAATCAACCTTAATAACACCGAATTGAGCTTGGAAACCGTAAGTGAACTCACTGTTTGAATGCCTATGAACTAAGTTTGATGAAATTGTTTGATGCGCAGATAACATATACCGAAAGATTCAAGTCTCTAGTTTCTTAATCAATGACACATGCCTTAATCAGTTGATTTTATGTTGAGGTTGGCTTGGTGGTTCAAAAGATTTGACTAGACTTACGGTTACATTTACACAAACAATTTGAACCAATCCAACGGAGTTAACTGTTTAATAAAGGTTATTTGTCGGCAAGTTATTTATTAGTATTATTTAAAAATTAAAAAATAAAAGTGACAACCACACCACAGATGCTCCAATAAACTATTGAAATAATACCTAATCGGATGAACATAATAAAGAACCAAAAAAGGAAGCAAAATCAAAATGGGGAGTCTCCAAAAGCCTATCCATTCGATCGAGTAAAATCATTACAAAGTTACAAAATTGAGAGATGGGTTTTGTTTGTGGATCCTCCCTCCACTTCAATCCAATGAGTTGCAGTGTGAATGAAATGAAAAGAGGGGTTTCTAAAAATAATCCCCCAAAATGGACAGGGCAGAGTGGAGTGTGTTACGCATTGGGGGATGAGAAAAAAAAAAAAAAAAAAAAAAAAAAAAAAAAAAAACACGAAAATGGGGGGAAGCCCGAGTGCCGAGAGAGAGAGAGAGAGAAACGGTTTTGGTGAGAGAAAAGGCGAGTCCTCGTAGAGATGGGTTTGTCATACCATTTGTTGTACTTGGTGGGTACTGTTCAGTTTCTCAAAGTTATCTTGCTTTCTTGGGTTTATGACCAACCGTGAAGAAGGTACTTCTGATGGCGATATGATGGGCAGAGGAAACGCTGCTTCAATTCTCCTTCACAACGGTGCAATACCCATTTCCATTTTGTCATCTCTTAGCCCTAATTCATGTCTTGATTCTTGATTCTTGATTCCATTTGCATGTTGATGGCGAATGTAATGCCTAGCTGAGGTGTTTTTTGTAGTGGGTTTGTTGTGTTTTTTGTTCATTTTAGCTAAGATGGTTTCTGTGAGATGTATGATGGATTTTGATGCGTTTTGAGCTGGAAACGAAGATTTCTGCAAATGGGTATGAAAGGATTCTTTACATTTTTATTGTGTTCTTCTCGTTTGTAAGATTTATGGAAAAATAGTAATGTTGTTCAGTGATTTATGAGTTTTGGATTTAGAATAGAGAGATTGACACTAGGACACTAAGGAAATGGGAGGGTGATACATGTTTGTCTCGTTTTCTATTCTATTCTATTTGAAATGCCGTGTGTCGAACAATGCTGGCTATCGATAGAAACTGTTTGAAGGGGTCGAGCAACGCTTCCTTGTCTCACGACTTTGCTTTTGGTTCGAGTGAAGGAAAGATAGGGGTGGTGGAAGAAGTTAGTCTTTCTTTGGACAAGTAAGATTAGAGCGTAGAAACGCCACTTCTTAACGCGCTTGCAAGATTTATGGACGAAGAAAGCGGAAGTTGCCTCTTCCACACATTTTTATTTCTTTATAGCTTGTCTGGTCATTTATTTTCAACACCAGGAAGGAGGAAATCCAAAGAATTATATTCCAAAAAGTAAGAGTAAAGCATCCGAGAGAAATGTCTCTAGCTCGGTAGTGTCATTCTTTAATGTTTTCGTTTTGCATCGATAAACATTATGGATTGTTTAGATCATTGATGCAATTGACGGATGATCTAGGAACTGTTATAGAATATGAAAGTGCTGGTAACAACGGGATTTTGTCGCTGGCTTTGTATTATTTCATCGAAGTGAAAATGGGATACAGAGTTTGAAGTAGTTTGGATTGTCAAATTTCTCTTTAAGGCTTCAGCAGCACAAGCGTTAGATGAGTATATTTTAGCACGTTGAAATCCTTTATGCCTATCTTATCTGCATATAAAAACATTCTCTCTTGCAGTTTTTCGAGTACCTTCCCAGATGCGTTCCTTGTATATCGCACTCACATCTAATTACATTCTACCAGTGGACACTCAAAACGTCCCCCATTGTACAGTGTTTTTTTGAACAAGAAACTAAAATTTTCATTGAATAAATGAAAAAAGAATAATGCTCAAGGAAATAAACTCTGCAAGGGAGTGAAAGAAGAACGAAATAACCAAGAAGTATGCAAAAACAAAAGAAACAACAAAGCAACCCAATTATCGTTCATTCAATGTCTGTTGTTATTTGACTTGTGTCCTTTAAATTGGATCCGATTTAAGTTAAACATTCTTATTTTTTAAATGCTTGAAAGTAATGTTTGATTTCTCATGCTACAGGTCCTGCCTTCTGAAGTAGTGTACGTGTAGGGTAGATAAGTGAGGGTCGAAAGAAGGTTTTTGGTCCATTCGTATGGATTTCGAGGATGATGGCTTTGAGGGTTCTGCGAATGAAGACATTATTTTTAAGGAGGTTTTCTTTGGGAATATCTCTAGCCACTCCAATAGATGTCCTTGCAAAGCATTTAGTAATAAACATGAGCCGTGGAAGATAAATGATGCATCTTTATGTTCAAGTAGTGAACTCTCGACAGTGTCCAGTCATTCTTATTCAAGAAATATAAAGGTTGATGAATGCTACAATGCTACTGAGAATATTAGGACCGATTCTGTACCGTATAGTTTTCCATGCAAATGCCCTTCAGTGGAAGATAATTATGAGAATGCAAGTGCTAAGCGAATAAAACTTTCAACTGATGAACCTTCTGATTCTATACCCAATCTAGGTAAGGTTATGAACTCATCAGTAATTATAAGAGAATCTGCTTCTACATTCCACGTTGTAGAATCGTCTAGACAGGGTATTGTATCAAGTTGCTACCTGTTAAAGGATTTTGTAGAAAGGGACAGCAATCTGGGCGAACCTGATGTACCCAAATGCACGTCGTTGATTTTAGAAGGTCATGAACCCAATATGGAGAATAAAGTTAGTGCTTCGCCTGTTTCCGAAGAGAGCTCAATGACCAGACTCTTGGTAGCAAGTCCTTCCGATACATTCAACGAGAAGTTTGGATCTCCATTACATTTGGAGGTAGGACAAATGAAATTTCAATGTCCAGAACTGGACACTTCCTTGAAGACAGATTTGATAAGGGATCCCCGTCCTCTTCTCCACTATCATGTTGTTCACTTACTTATTGCAGCTGGATGGTCTATTGAAAGGCGCAAAAGACCTTGCAGGCGCTATTTGGAAACCGTTTATAGATCACCCCAGCGAAGGCTCTTTCGTGAATTTCCCAAAGCTTGGAGGGTTTGTGGTGAACTCCTATATGCTGATAGATGTAGTTTTGTAAAAGAATCTGACATCAAGGAATGGACCGGCATTCATCAATTCTTATTTGATCTTTGTGACACACTGTTACAAGTTGGGAAGGAAATGAATCAACTAGGAGCTTCAACGTCACTCGCTCATTGTTGGGTTATTCTAGATCCCTATGTTCAGGTTGTTTCGATTGACAGAAAGATTGGTACACTTAGGAAGGGAGAATTAGTTAGAGTTACCCGTAATATTAGGGTTATTGGGAACAATAAGACTGATAATTTTGTGACATTAACAAATGAGGATAGTATTTGTAACCTATCTGCTGACAAAAATGCACCTCCACTCCACGATCATTCACCGTCTGCCAAGAGTGCATTAACGGAGGCTGCATTGAAAGATCTCGATGGTGGCAATTGTGCTTCTGATGAGCAAACCTGTGATACAAGTTTATCTAATTACTATGGACATACAAAAGATGGAACAATGAAATTTCCGACAAGGGTGTCTAATTATGTCTCCGATGTAGGGGATGGTATGAATTGCTTGGTCAGTCATTGTAGTGCACTCAAACCTAGATGTCCGCCTCGTGGTCCTATTCTGTCTGGAAATTCAGATAATGTTATCCCAGTTTCTGGCCCTACATCTCCTTATGAGGACAGCGCTTTGTATAGCTCGGATGAACAGAGCTCTGAAAATCAAGTTGAAAAGCCTAATGAAATGGTGAAAAATGCACTGATGCATTCCCTGGGAGAAGGAAAAAAAGTGGAAGTCCCATTCAATGATAAGATGCAAAATAATCTGGAAGAATCTCTGTATTACTGTCCAAACTATATAAGCGATGATTTATCTCATTCTTGTGCTTCACAGGTTGTACAGAAGGTTACACATAATGAAGAAGGTGGGCAGCACGTTTCAACTTCAAAGTTCAAAACAGAGAGTAAAGTTTCTGCTGTACATTCTAATTTGCAGAAGAAAGGGCGTAGAAAGTGTAAAAAGATATCTGAAATTAATCCTACCTTGCCACCTCAGACCGATATTGACGTGAGTTGTTCTCAATTGGATATGATAGAATACCAGAAGTCCCATATAGCTGATACGAAAAACATGGACGGTGATGTGAAGTCCTTGTATCTCAGTCCTATTTCATGCCATTCTGAGAGGAAAGGTTCAAAGTTCAAAAAGATTTATGACAGTCTTAGAGGTTCAAAAACGAGAAAGAAGAAATTGAGCGAATGTCAAATTGAAGATGATGACCTATTAGTTTCAGCCATAATTAGAAACAAAGATGTCAGTTCGAGTGCTGCTGGATTTTCCGCTGTAAGGAAGTTCTTAAAGCCTAGAGCAAAAACGAACCGCAAAAGGCAAAAGAGTAGTTGTAAGCTACTCCTAAGAAGCTTGGGTAATGGGGAAAAGAATTATAAAGATGGGAAGTGGTATACCATTGGGGCTAGAACAATCTTGTCATGGTTGCTAGATGCTGGGGTTATATCCTCAAATGGCATGATCCAATATCGAAACTCTCGGGATAATAGTGTAGTTAAATATGGTAGAATTACTGGAGATGGCATCATCTGCAATTGCTGCAGTGAGCTACTCTCAATAACTGAATTTAAAAGGCACTCGGGTTCCAAATTTAATCGTCCTTGTTTGAATCTTTACTTGGACTCTGGGAAGCCTTTCATGTTATGTCAGCTTCAAGCCTGGTCAACTGAGTATAAGACAAGGAGAAGTAGGACCAGAACAGTTCAAGTCGATGAAGATCGAAATGATGATTCATGTGGGATTTGTGGTGATGGGGGAGAGCTAATATGCTGTGATAATTGCCCCTCTACATACCATCATTCTTGTTTGTCAATTCTGGTTTGTCTCTTCACTTTTTTGTAATTTGGTGATGAATTTTCTTGTCTCCTTACCGCCCGCTCGTGTTTAGCTGTACTTGTTTACTATTATTCAGTATGTTTTTTTAAAACTTTTTTTGGTTCTCTCATGTTCAATATGCTGTACTTGTGTTTGTTCTAGAAAGCATACTGATGTTGACAGCATGTGAAAAGAATATACTGATTGGCATTCAAGTGTTTCCCTATTTTTCTAAGTAATTTGTTTTGGAGTTAAGCCTTATATGTATGTGTTGGGAAATGATATGATTAAATAAATAATGCCTCTTAACTATTGAACTTTAGGAGCTGCCTGAAGGCAACTGGTATTGCTCGAACTGTACTTGCCGAATATGTGCTGATCTGGTGAATTATAAAGAGTCGTCGAGTTCTTCTGATGCACTAAAATGTTCTCAGTGCGAGCAAAAGTGTAATTCCTATGCCTTCCCTATAATTATTTATATTTATTTTGTTATAAAAAGTGAGCTTAATCGGCTTATCGTATTTGACGTGGAAATTAATTTCTCTTTAGATATCTTAAAGATTGAAACTTGCATGTTGATTTCTGTGAGGATTATACATTACTGGATTTCTGTGGACGGTTGAACGTTTGAGAGCTGAGATTATGCCTAAAGGAGGCAAACAAAAACTAGAGGAATTGCAGAACCGTTCCCAATCGGAACAAATCGTAGATAGATCCTACATAAATGACTGATTTTGGAACTCGAAACCGCTAGATAAGAATATCATCCCATGACCTGTGTAAGGGATTTTCCTCCTATCAGAAAACTGTCCTGATTCTCGTGAGCCGAAGAACGACGTTTGACATGGTTTGGATTACTGGAGGCCAACCACAAGTTTAAAAGGCTTCCTCAATAGTTCCATAGCAAAAGAACAAAGAAGAACAGATCCTTTGAGAACTTCTCATTGCTTTTAAGCACATAAAACCATAACTTGGCAGAAGAACCATAGAAGGGTCTCCTTGTAGTAGTACCTCTATTAACTCATCCATGATAAACTAAGTTTCTAATATGTGACTATTGCACTAATTGTTGGCGTTTTGAGGAGAGTTTATTCTTTCTATTTTTGCTGAAGTTCTCGTGAGGGAACTCCTGAAAATGGGTATCTCATCCTTCTAATAGATTGTTGGTTAAACAGATCATGTGCGATGCCTGAAAGAAAAAGACATTGATTATGGAGCAGAGTCTCTTATTTGGTTTTGCAGTGAGAGTTGCCATAAGGTATTTTTGTATGATTCTTCTGTCCTATTCTTTCTATTGTGGTAAATTTATTAGATTTGGTAGAAGATGGAATTCAAAAAAAGGCGAAGATATCCCAAATAACAAATATTCTCAAATACCTGAGTGTGGGATCCTACATTGGTTGGAGAGATGGAGAGAGGAATGAAGCATTCCTTATAAGGGTGTGGAAGCTTCTCCCTAGTAGACGCGTTTTAAAACCTTGAGGAGAAGCCCGAAAGGGAAAGTTCAAAGAGGACAATATCTGCTAGCAGTGGGCTTGAGGTTTTACAAATGGCATCATAGCCAGACACAGAGCGGTGTGGGATCCCGATGGTGAATTGTGAGATCCCACATCAGTTGGAGAGGGTAACAAAGCATTCCTTATAAGGGTGTGGAAACCTCTCCCTAGTAGACGCGTTTTAAAACCTCGAGGGAAAGCTCAAAGAAGACAATATCTGCTAGTAGTAGGCTTCGGCTTTTACAAATGGCATCAGAGCCAGACACAGAGCAGTGTGGGATCCCAAGGAGGGGAAATTGTGAGATCCCACATCAGTTGGAGAGGGGAACGAAGCATTGCTTATAAGGGTGTGGAAACCTCTCCCTAGCAGACACGTTTTAAAACCTTGAGGGGAAGTCCAAAAGGGAAAGTCCAATGAGGACAATATCTACTAGCGGTCAGCTTGGGCTGTTACAAATAGTATCAAAGCCAGAGACTGAGTGGTGTGCCAACGAGGACACTGGGCCCCCAAGGAGGGTGAATTGTGAGATCCCCCATCAATTGGAGAGGGAATGAAGCATTCCTTATAAGGGTGTGGAAACCTCTCCCTAGCAGACACGTTTTTAAACCTTGAGGGAAAGTCCGAAAGGAAAAGTCTAAAGAGGACAATATCTACTAGCTGTGGGCTTGGGCTATTACACCGAGTTTCTCCAAAAAAGAAAAAAAAAAAACATGTTTTACATTAGTTACCTTGTACATTTTATGATTTATGTTGCTGACCAAGTAACGCAGGCATACCGAGTATTTTTTAAAGTAGAAACTATGCATTGTCGATCTTGCTGGTTCTGATATTTACATAATGTTGTTCACTGATGTGTGCAGATTTACACAGGTCTTCAGTCTCAACTTGGGTCGATCAATCAGTTTGCTGACGGATTTTCTTGGATGCTTCTTCGATGTATTCATAGTGACCAGAAAATTCTATCGACCCCACGCTTAGCTATGATGGCAGAATGCAATTCCAGATTAGTAGTGGCTCTAACTATAATGGAGGAATGCTTTTTGTCCATGGTAGATCCAAGAACAGGAATTGATATGATACCACATCTCGTGTACAGCTGGGAGTTAGTACCTTTTCCATTTGTTTTTTTTTTTTTATAAGAAACTGCGGACAATCTGTTAGCTATGGGCTTGGGCTGTTACAAATGGTATCAAAGCTAGACACCAGGCGGTGTGCCAGCAAGGACGTTGGACCCCCAAGGGGTGGATTGTGAGATCCCACATCGGTATGTTGGAGAGGGGAACGAAGCATTCCTTATAAGGGTGTGGAACCCTCTCCCTAGCAGACGCGTTTAAAATCCATGCGGCTGAAGGCGATACGTAACGTGCCAAATTGTTTTGCACTACTCCTTTACAAAAACCCTAAGTAGTTTTCTTCTTCACCATGAATTAACTCAGTTTTCCAAATTTTCTTACCTTTTCCTTCGAAACTGTCTTCTGCTAAATTGTTCTCAGCTGCATTTATACTTATAAACTCTCGATGTGTTGTGCAGGTCGAGTTTTCCTCGTCTGGACTTTCATGGATTTTACACTGTGATACTAGAGAAAGATGATGTGCTGCTCTGTGTAGCATCTATCAGGTATCCAAAATTCTTCTCTGGTAGCGTTTATCCTTAACTTTTATTTGTCTTGGCATTTCGGAGTGAGTTCGATGCAAGAAGTAGAAGTGAGAAGTAGTAATGTGACCATGGATTTTAGCGAGAAGTAGAAGTTTTCACATTGAATTCTTAAATGAATTCTTCTATGGACTTTCATGGATTTTACCTGTGTTGGTCTGTGTGGATAGTTTTTGCTTCTAGAAACGAGAAGTAGTAATGTGACCATGTTGTAGAGGGTCTGTGTGGATAGTTTTTGCTTTTAGAAACGAGTAGTAATGTGACCATGTTGTAGAGGATTTCAGGGAATGTCGGGGCCATCAGGTGTCAAATCTGGATTTCGAATCCTGATCCTAATCTTGGACATGGGTCGTTACAACTTATTAGAAGCTAAAAGGAAAGTTAAATTCAAAGGCATCAAGTTCAAGAGATTGTTCGACTCCATGGTTTTTCCCGATCCATAGTGTCATATCAGAGATAGATGGCCAAGACATTTTATATATGTGATGAACTTTGAAGAATATTTTGCTTTTGGAAATATTATATTCTAGAGCGTTTACTGATTGTGACCCATTACAAATATACATGTAGCTATGTTCTATGTTTATTCCAACTTTCTTGTTGCAGGGTACATGGATCAGAAGTTGCTGAGATGCCCATCATTGCAACTTGTAGTAAATATCGTCGCCAGGGAATGTGTCGGCGTCTACTGAACGCTATAGAACAGGTACTTTTCCATGTCTTGCCAATAGATATGCTTAAACTCGTTAGTCTTGGATGAAAACCGTTAATACTTTATTAAAAATTTCTAAATATACTTAAAAGTGTAAAGGTATTAACGTTACTTTCCAAAGTTCGTGGGTATTTTTGAGATCTGGTGCTAACCGTTCCGTCTATGACTTATCATTGTTGGGTCGATCTTGCTTGTGGTTCCTGCAGCTCTCGCCCTTTAGGTTGTTCTTAGTACATGCTAACCAATGTAGATGCACGTTTTAGTAGATGCTAGCTAACCTATGTAGATTTTTTTATCGAAGTGTCGTTCATTATTATTTTTTTGGGCGTTCCAGATGCTATTGTCCTTTAAGGTGAAAAAGCTTGTGATAGCTGCAATTCCTAGTCTAGTGGAGACATGGACCGAAGGGTTTGGGTTCATACCCGTGGAAGATGTTGAGAAACAAAGTCTTCACCGGTTCAATCTGATGGTGTTTCCTGGAACAGTGCTACTAAAAAAAGCCTTGTATGTAAGTGCTCAAAATTCAGAGAACACACAAGGCAAGTCTTATTTCTTCCCTATACTAAACTCATCTTAAGAAATAGAGAACGAAATGATGTAACATCGTTTCATATGAACGGATCGTATAGCAGGAACTCGTTCGGATGCTGATTCAAAACAACAATGTGTTTACTCCTGTCCTGATGAAGCACGTCCCAGAACGGAAATGAAACGTTTAAAAGATCAAGACTTGCATGAACACGATGAAAAGACGAAGAACGATCACGAGGGAAATCCAGCTCCAATTGATTCATCCACATTGCATTTGGTTGAATCAAATAGAATGGATACTTCAATTCAATCAGCACTACAATCTGATGGAAACTGTTGCACTGACGAAGTTCGAGCCACAACCCATGAGTCGAAAGAGTCGTTAGAACAGGACGTTGAGCATCCAGAAGGAAAGAGCTGGGATAACGAAGTTCACGTAGCTACAATGACGAGATTAGTCGAACCTTTTGTACTAACTTAGGCAATAATCGAACTTTAGAGAGAGAGAGAGGAGTCCAGGAAATGAGTTTGCAGGACCATTTTTCAAAGCTGTCCTGTGAACATGAATTTCCAACGTTAGGGAATACTTGAAATCTGATAAAACTCGAATCTTTTGACTTTTTAGTCAAAAATATATGTTTTAACTAGGTAAGTTATTATTTACTGTGGTAAAAAAATTAAGCGGGTGAAACAAGGTAATTGGAGATGAGCTAAATTCAGTACGAGTTGCCTAATTCTTTTTAGGAATATTAGTGGCAACATAATTGTAATAACTAGGATTGGTCGGTCATAAATAGGAGGTTAATTAAGACACGAGCAAATTCATTCATTACTTTTAGTCAAACAAAAAGCGACGAGGTATAAGTTTCCATAGTTATTTGCATAAAATAATTTATTTTATAGGTTAAAGACAAATAAATTCTTTTAAAAAAAATCCATCAAAATTTAATGTAATTAATTTACCTTAGAGATTCCAAGGTAAATAATTCAAAGCAATCAAGAAGTTAATTAAATTAACCTTAATTGAATTTATGAACTAAAAATTTATTAAATAAATAAATTATCTTAATTTTTACTCAAAGGAAAAAGGAAAGAAAATCTGAGGTCGGTGGCCCCCACCAACCGGCAACCAAAAACCAGAAACTCTCCGTCTCTGAAAGCGCCATTTCTTCCGATCGGAATGATCCATTATCGATCTTCGTTTACATTTCGATTCCATATTAATCTGAAGCTCAGTTGGGTTGCTCTAGCCCTACGCCATGCCTTCCTCGCCTAAGCTTTTCCACGCGCGCCACTCGCCCACTTCTCCATTCTACTCTCGCAGATCCTCAGTGCTCCTTCTAGTTTCTTGTCTCCTCATCGGAATTTCTGGCTTCATTTTCGGATTGACCTCGTTTTTCAGTCCTCGCCTTAGATATAATTGTTCTAATCGTGACCCGAGGACTGTCAAAGTCGTTTGGGATAAAGCGGCTGATTCTGGTGGCGTTTTTGGTGCTGGTACTGGAGGGATTGGTGGCGATGCGAAGCGTCATAAAGTGATGGGGTTTGTGGGCATCCAGACTGGGTTTGCATCTGTTGGTCGGCGGCAATCTCTGAGGAAGACGTGGTTGCCACCTGATCGGGAAGGGCTTCAACGGTATTGTTTCTGTCTTGTTCATGATTCGAATTTGTTGTTGTATGGATGTTTAGTGAATTTTAGTTGCCATTTTGAAACAGAATTCATAGGCTTGTGCTGTGATCTGGATCAATCTTGGTGTATAATTCTTTATGCTTGTAGATTTATTCGCTTGATTTGGCAATGGCATTGGAGGGACATCCCCTTGAAGTTAATACAAATCATACACTGTTTCCAATTTTCCATGTTATATTGATATGCATTTCAGATTTTCATAAACTCTGCATATTTGTGCGCTTTCTGGGAATGATATGGTGATTCGTAGTTGTGCTTGTAGTAATTTGTGCACTGACATCAGTGGTGGCTCCCAGTTTGGAAGAAGCCACTGGCTTGGCTTTCAGGTTTATAATTGGAAAGTCAAGTGACAAGAGGAAAATGGCAGAACTCAAAAAGGAGGTAGCAGAATATGATGACTTTTTGCTATTGGATATTGAAGAAGAGTATAGTAGGCTACCTTATAAAACGTTAGTATGAACAGAGTTTTATTAAACGAAATTCTGATTCTATTTATTTTGGAACTACTAATCTTTTATTCTTAAGTTTACAGGTTAGCATTTTTTAAGGCTGCATATGCACTATATGACTCTGAGTTTTATGTCAAAGCTGATGATGATATATATTTAAGGCCAGGTGACTAAATTTTTTGAGATGGATTCATTATTTCCAGATCTCCATGATATTTTAAATATTTGATACAGTTGGTTCCATCTTGCTAGATCGCCTCTCGCTTTTATTGGCTAAAGAACGCACGCACCCTCAAACTTACATTGGTTGCATGAAAAAGGGCCCAGTCTTCACAGACCCAAAGTTGAAATGGTTTGATTTTTTTTTTAAACTTTTCTGTTTATCCTTACAAATTTTTTGTTCCATTTTTCTAATTTTTAATGTATTGCTGTTATCAATGGTGAGCATGAAAGCTAATAATGCAATTATAGCTGAGGCTGTAGTTTGGAGCGTTCGGTCTTCGGGTGGAAACCTGTGTTGGGATGCACAAAATCCACCCCATGAAATAGTTAGGTGGTAGAGGAGAGCACCAAGAAAAAGTGTGAAACTAGCAAGAGCCTAAATTTTGTCCTGATCTCTTAAGGAGGGACTCTTCTTATAAGAACACTGTCCCAGCAATTTGAAATTGGCCAATTTTTTGTACTCGGACTTGATAATGCGGAAGAATGTTCATGTAAAGACTTCATTGAGACCCAAAACCTGGTGTTTCTTCCATTTTTCCAGTTTAAGACGAGTTCATCTCTAGAATGGGTTTTAGTTTGATAGTGGAAGTGGAAGTGGAAGGTCACAATCTCCTACCAACATTATCAAATTTATTTACCTCAATCCAACCATTTGTCTGAGCATATATACTTTGTAAGAAATAATTTCATTGATGTATGAAATTAAAAAATGGATAAAAAATCTTGAGAGATTGCCAAATGTTTGCCCAATTGTTAAAAGGGTAGCATAACGATAAGAAGAAAAAAAAACTGAAGATTTATACCAAGAAATAGCATCATAAATAATGGAGACACTTGATTAAGAGGAACTTGCAGTACGAACTAAAATTGCCAAGACGAAGACCACCATACTGAAAGAGGAGAGAAATAATGTTTCAATCTATCACAATTACCATTGGAGAACATTAGTTCAGAATTTTTGCTATAAATTTAAAATTTTACAAGTATGTTCATAGATTAAATATTTTTACTGTGTATGCTAAGGTTAGTGGCGGCATTGCCATATAACATTCCTTAGCCAAGAGATAAACGGGGCATATATACAGTAATTAATACAGGCTATTCACTACGAGAGGTAGGCGTCAGCTGTCATACTATGGATTCCAGATTGCAATTGAGTTTTGATGATTCCTATTGATTATTTCCATTTCGTTTGATTGGTAACATATCCATACTGATTCATTTTGTAGGTACGAGCCACTGTCACATTTGCTCGGAAATGAGTATTTCCTTCATGCCTATGGTCCAATATATATCCTCTCTGCTGATGTGGTGGCAAGCTTGGGTGCTCTTAAAAATAGTAGGCAAGTTTATTTCTTAAAATATTTTAACCTTTGGGGACCTTTAAGCGTTGAGGATGTTACTAATTTTCAATTGAAGATTTTTTATTTGCTTCTTTTTACCCATCTCCAGCATACATAACCCTCTGAATACAAAGTTCACTAGTTAATAGTATTTGTGGAGCTTGTACTTGTCATGTAGATTTTTTAGTTGATTTCTTTTCAAGTTTTATAAACCATATTAATATCGAAATCGATCTTCATGCATTAGTCTCTCTTCTTTTTCCGTTGGTCTGTAAATTTCTGTGGATGGAAAATCTCATTTGTATGGTTGCCACTGAAAAAGCAAGTTATGATATTGAAAAGGGAGTTGATTGAAAAGAGGCCTGTGAGTGTTTTCTCTCTTCTGTCCTATATCCTCACGGGGCATCCTCTTGTTTCCGAGAAAAAGATCCTTTGGCAGAATTTTGTTTCAGCTTTCATTTGGAATCTTTGGTTGGAATGCAACGCCCGTATGTTCTTGGATAACAAACAAAGCTACTGCTCTTTTGTTGAATCTACTTCTATATTAGGCTTGTCATGGAGCAAGTTATCTTCTCCATTTTGTAATTATAGTCTATCTACTTTCACGTCCCATTGGAGATTTTTTAAAAAAATTACTTGATATGTTCATTTGACATCTATTTCATATATCAATGATCCTTTTTGTATTCTCATTTCCCATTAGAGATGTTTTCTTTTTGTTCTAATTACTTGATTGACCTTCTTTTGTATATCTATTTCACATATCCATGAAATGGTTTATTGTTGTTGCCTGCTGAAATCTTTATGTTTATAATGTGTCCAATTTCATGAAAATTGCAGTTTCCGGATGTTCAGCAACGAGGATGTAACAATTGGCGCTTGGATGCTTGCTATGAATGTTGAGCACGAGAACAATAAAGCACTCTGTGAACCAGACTGTTCGCCAACATCTATTGCAGTATGGGACATCCCCAAGTGTTCAGGTTGGTATCCTTGTGCTCTCTCTCTCTCCCTCCCTCTATATATATATATAGTGAAAAGTTACGTAGGTTATAAATACACCACTTTTATGGTTCTCATCAGAATACAATAACACTGTAAAACTCCCTTTATTCAATACCACTCTATCCATGTAAAGGTATTTTAAAAGAACACCCATGATTATAACTCAAACTAGCAACAGAAATCCCATCCACTTTTGTTACTCTCGAAGTACAATTTAACAATCATAAAGCTTGGAGGTAGTTTTGTACTTGAAACTTGAAGTACAACTTACCCAGTTTCGTTTACCATTGACCTATTTGCAATGCAATGTAAATCATTGCACCATAGGATAATGTTAAGATAGTGTAAATTTTCTGTAGAAGTTTGAACTGGCTATTGAAAATATGATCCTGTACAATCAATGTTGTTCTTCAGGGCTTTGTAATCCAGAAAAGAAATTGTTGGAACTTCACAATAAAGAAAGCTGTACAAAAAGCCCTACATTACCGGCCGATGATGACTCACGATAATCCCCATTTTCTCCGGGGAGTCGAGCTACGTCCGTCGGGGAGTTTTCTGTTTAATCCCAGGCATATAACGTCGATTTCACCCCTTTTAATCTTCAGAATATGTATTTTTCTAAAAGATTTCTATAAGATTGATTGATTTCATACTCTTCCTGATTCCAGGGGGTGGATTTAGAGTTAGAACAGAGTATAGTTTTGGTTGTCACATCTGATTCTTTGGTATCTAAGTCTTATTTACTTCTGCAGAGCTGTAAAATTGAGAAGCTGCCACTGCCCTTTTGAGTTTAATATCCTTAAGATGGCATCGCTTCATTCTTTCATTCACTTTGCTCATCTTTCTGGAACTCATTTTGTTTGTAACTCACTTTCAATGAAGTAGAATGAAGTTTCCATTTGCAGTTCTATAAATTATTTCAAACAGAAAGAACAGAATGGTTGGAGGTTCAGATCCAGTCTTCTGCTCAACCCACTCAAGCCAAGATTGGCAGCCAAAGGGTAATCTTCTAATTAGTTTCTTTTTTTTTTCTTTTTTTTTCTTTTGTTAATTATTATAAAATTTAACAAGCCAGGTTTGACTTGATTGCAACCAATATCTTAATGGATTTGAAAATCATTATTGCATTAGTTGAATGAAGAGTGCATCTCAAGGTAACCCCAAGTGGAAATAAAAGGATTCCATAATGATAAACCCAATGATTTGATTTGTCAATTCATTATGCTCCACTTCCTTTTTAGGGCAATATATATATATATATATATATATATATTAATAAAAACTTTAAAATAACTATTAAAAAAAAGAATAACAAATGAAAAAAAAATTATCGAGAGAACTCGATTCCCGCGAATGTCTTGTTGGAAATCTTCACTTTGATTCTTACAAAATTAAATGAAAATTTTGCGGGAATAGATAATGAAATAGGTGGCAAAGATGGAGAGCCATCGTTAATCATCTGACACCTAGTCCCGTTCCCGCCCCATGGACAAACTTAGACAAACTTAAATAGGTTTGAGGACAAACTTTGAGGACAAACTTAAATAGGTTTGAAGAAAATATTAGGAGGATTGTTGTTTGTGTTTAATGGGCCAAGAATTTGGTGGTTACATTTATGAAAACACCATACACATTTTAAAAAGTTTTGGTAATAATTCTTCAAATACATTATAACTAAGCAACTTTATATGACTTTCTTGTCTCCTTTTATTAATTTTTTTCAATCAACTTATAATACCAAACACATTAATTAGCCTAAGAACTAAGAACTACTCATTGAATGATTAAATCTCTTTCACATAAAATCTTGAAATCTCATAAACTTGCATCCTTAAGAGCTTGAAATCAAGTAATGGTACAATTATTTTTGGTATCCAAGAGTTTGCTGGTTGTGATAATGATGTATCTGTTGGGATTTTCATCATTGAAAACAATACTTTGAAGTTCAATCATATCAATGTTAGCTACCAATAAGCATTGATCATGACAACCTTGCAAGCAATACCCACTCTCTCAATTTTGTTCAACTTTGATTCTTAATGCTAAGATCTTATAATATGCATACATAATCTGGATTAAAATCAAGCATAAAATCAAGCATTTTGTCCTCTAACCTTACCATTATCTATACAACTTATCTTACATGGATGAGATGAAATGATTCTATAACTATCTAAGTCTATTGCTAGCAAATATTGTCCACTTTGAGCTGTTATTTATCCTCGTCAACCTCACGATTTTAAAACGTGTCCTCATAGGCACATCGTCCGGTGTTTAGCCCTGATATCATTTGCAATAGTTCAAGCCTACCATTAGCAAATATTGTCCACTTCTACTCGTTACATATCGTCGTTAGTCTCATGATTTTAAAACGTATCTGTTAGGGAGAAATACTATATTTCTCTCTCTAATTGTTGTTCATCACTAACAATGATTTTATTGATAATTAGGTGAATAATTGGATGAGAATTGAGATATTTGATGTGGGTTATTGGATGTTGTGACTATCATATGATTGTAGTTTGTGAAAAGGTTCCTTGGCCATCAAGCCAAGTTATGTTGTTCTTTCAACTTGGGATTTGATATTAACCTAGTCCTTTGCAAGAAAGGGAAGAGGGTTTGTTTATTGTTGACAATTGAATCAAATTTGTAAATCTTTAAGTAACCTCAATTATTGTGTTAAAATTGTATTACTTAAGAGTCATATATCTAACCCTTTTGCTTAGTATGTATAATACGCCCAAATTTAAAGGAAAAAATTCATATTTTGTGTAATAGTTCAAATCCACTGCTAGTAGATATTGTCCGTTTCGGTCTATTACAAATAGTATCAGAACCAGATACCAAACGGTATGCCAGCAAAGATGTTAGACTCTCCCGTGGATGAATTGTAAGATCTCACATTAATTAGAAAAGTGAACTAAATATTTCTTAAAATCGTGAAGCTTGACGATAATACAAAGTAAGTTAACCCGATACATTTGAAGATAGTGTGAAAAGGAGAAGAAAGCAGACATTTTGTTGAATACCTTAAACTAATAAAAGCAAAACAAGTGTAAACTTTGGAACAACGTTGTGGATTGAGAATTTCAATACATGGTCGGTGGTTGGGTTTCCAACATTACAGAAATGAACTCACTCATTGCCCCCTTTCATCTTCTTCGATCACCCACCAATATTATTGGATTCTCATTCTCATAGTAACTTTTCTCTATTTTTTTTTTACCCAAGTGGGTATCACATGCCTCCCCACCTCAGTTTCCTCAATAATTACAATAATTAGAGAGAGAAATAGATCATGGGGTCTGTAAATTTTAAATTTTTTTATGTGGGTTTTCAATCTTGATGCCTGAATTCATCTGACATGCTTTAGATTTTGAAAAAATTTACTGTGATTGGAGGTTGAATGGATCTTTAACTCTCTCAACCAAAAAGGTCTGATTTTTATGAGCAATATCTATCAGCTAAGGGGAAAAGGGAGCTAAATAATTGAAATGATACTCTTAATGAAAGCAAATCGCTTAAGAATGGGAGCTAAACAGGCTAAGAAGCAGGCAGCCATGACAGACAAATCCCAGCTCTCTCTCTCTCTGTCTGTCTACAAAATGGAATCCTAAGTACCCATTTTGAGCTGACAAGGAAATGTCATGACATTGGTTTGTGTTTCCTAATGAATCTGGTTTTATGTTATGTTGTGCACTTAAGATCATCATCTCATCTTTTTTTGTCAATCTATTTTCATTTGTTTGAACACATCAAAATTTTGTCCCTTCATCAATTTTCTCGTGAGATCTTACGTAGATGGGAGAGGAGAACGGAGAACGAAACATTTCTTATAAGAGTGTGTAAACCTCTCTTTAATAGACATGTTTTAAAATCGTGAGGCTAATAGCAATACGTAAAGGGCCAAAGCGGACAACGGACAATATCTGTTAGAGGTAGGCTTGAGCTGTTATAAATGGTATTAGAGTCAGATACCTCCAGATGGTGTGCTAGCGAGGGCACTAGGCCTCCAAGAGGGTAGATTGTGAGATCACACATTGGTTGAAAAGGGGAACCAAGCATTTTAAAACTGTGAGGCTGACGACGATAGGTCAAAGCAAAAAATATCTACTACAAATGGTATTAGAGGCAGACACTGAGCGGTGTGCCAGCGAGGACGCAGTACCCTAAGAAGGGTGGATTGTGAGATTTCGCGTCAATTGGAGATGAGAACGAAACATTCCTTATAAGGGTGTGGAAACCTCTCCAAAGCATACAAGTTTTTTAAAATCATGAGACTAGTAACGATACGTAATTGGCCAAAGCAGACAATATTTACTAGCGGTGAGCTTGAACTATTACAGATTTCTTCAAAGATGCACATCTTTAACTTTAAGGATAGCGTGAAATTTTGAACACTAAAGACCCATATAAAAATTAAATGATCTATTAGAAACACGAGAACTTAAGATCTAGAACGTATTAAATAGTGTTAAAACTTAAAAATTTGGATACTTTTGAAAAAGCTGTAGAGGTAGCAGCAAACAAATGTAGACATCGAAAGAGGAAGAGGGTTATGTTTGTAGTAGTTAGTAGCATGACATGTGCATTGAAATGGGACATCCAAGCCTGTAACATTGGTGGTGGTCTTGGTTTTTTTAATGAAAATGGAACACAGGAATCCATTGAACTTGGTCTGTCTGGAAGTTCATGATTATTATGTCTGGAACAAATAAGTTTTTGAGTTTAGTTTAAGTTTAGTCTTAAAATTTGGGAATCCTCACATGGAAAACATTCCAACTTGCACTATATTTCATGTCACTCACATGTCACTCACATGCTTATAACTCGATACACTTTTTAAAATTTACGTGAGATCTCACGTCGGTTTGAGAGAAGAACAAAAACATTCCTTATAACAGTGGGAAAATCTCTCCCTAACAAACTTGTTTTATGTGAGATCCCACGTCAATTGGAGAGATGAATAAGTGCCCCAATGGGGAGTGTACTCTGAGATCCCATATCGGTGGGAGAGGGAAACGAAACATTCTTTATATGGGAACCTCTCCTTAACAGACATGTTTTAAAAACGGAAGCGTGGACGGGAAAGCCCAAAAAGGACAATATCTACTAGTAGTAGGCTTAGGTTTTTACGGTTTAAGATTAAGATTACAACGTTTCACTGTGGTCCATGACGTGTCGCAAAATTTTGTCAGCTCCCAAACAACTTTCACAGTGTTTCATCATAATGTTCTTTCATTTTCCACTCCCAAAAGTATTGATTCTTCTTCTGATTCCTTCAAGCTGTTAGCTTTCTGTGTTATAGAAACAAAAATCACCAATGGGTGAGATTAATAACATCCTCCATCTTTCTCTGACCCTTATGATTGAAGGGTCTGCTTTGAATGTCTTAAAAATTGGAGGGCTTGGGTTTGGTACTGTTTACAGTCCCTCAGAGATGGCTGCTGCTGCTGCTGCTGCTTAGATTTGAGGTTGGGGGGAAAAGATGGACCATTGTCATAGGTATATATTCTTTTTGGTGGCAGTCAAGATTCCCATTAAAATACATAAATATTCATTGGGTTCGATGAGTATCCTATACCATTCGGTTCGTCTCAACATTTTTCCAAAAGAACGGGAAACAAATCCTTCATTATAAGGGTGTGGAAATCTCTTCTTAGTATACGCGTTTTAAAACTGTGAGACTAAAGGTGATTTGTAACGGGTTAAAGCGACAATATCTATTAGTGATGGGTTTAGACTGTTACAAATGGTATCAGAGCTAGACACCGAACGGTGTGCCAACGAGAACGCTGGCCCCCAAGAGGGGTGGATTGTGAGATACCACATCAGTTGGAGAAATGAACAAAGTAATTCCTTATAAGGATGTGGTAACTTCTATCCCTCTCTAGCAGACTGACGACGACACGTAACGGGCCAAAGCAAAAAATATTTGTTAGCCGTGGGCTTGGATTGTTACAAATTGATATTACAGCCAGGTTTCGAGCAGTGTGTCAGCGAGGATGTTGGGCCCCCAAAAGGGTGGATTGTGAGATCTCACTCTAGTTAGAGTGGAAAACGAAACATTCCTTGCAAGGGTGTAGAAACCTCTTTCATCTCCCTACAGACGCATTTTAAAATTGTGAGGCTGACGGGACACGTAACATGTCAAAGCAAAAAACATCTACTAGCGATGAACTTAGACTATTACAAATGATATTAGAGGCAGACACCGAGCGGTGTGCCAACGAGGACACTGGCCCCCAAGAGGGGTGGATTGTGAGATACCATATCGGCTGGAGAAGGGAACAAAGTAATTCCTTATAAGGATGTGGAAACTTCTTTCCTCTCTCTAATAGACTGACGACGACGCGTAACGGGCCAAAGCAAAAAATATTTGTTAGCAGTGGGCTTGGATTGTTACAAATTAGTATCAGAGCTAGGTTCCGAGCAATGTGCCAGCGAGGATGCTGGACCCCCAAAAGGGTGGATTGTGAGATCCCACATCGGTTGGAGAGGGGAATGAAGCATTTCTTATAAGAGTGTGGAAACTTCTTTCCTCTCACATATGCATTTTAAAACTGTGAGGCTGACGGCGACATATATAACATGCCAAAGCAAAAAATATCTACTAGCGATGGACTTAGACTATTATAAATGGTATTAGAGGCAGACACTCGTGTGCTAACAAGGACGCTGGACCCTAAAAGGGGTAGATTGTGAGATCTCGTGTTAGTTAAAGAAGGAAACGAAACATTTCTTACAAGGGTATGGAAATTAAGAAGATTTCGGCGAAAGATCTTTTTTTGAAAAGAGGGTGTGTATACTAAATCCATGTTATAAAACCACATGCAATGTGTTTTCCTTCCCCTCTTTGCGACAATCACAACCCATAACAAAGCTTGTGCAAATACCATGTGATCTTCTTCCATTGTTGGAATCCAAACCCTAAATCCCCAACTTTCTTCCCCTTTCATTTTGGGTTCTTCACAAACATCCATATCCCTTGTTCATATCAAATAGTGATCCTCTTTTGGATTCATTAACTTAGGTTTTCGACTATTCGATTTTGTTCGGTCAGGTTGTTTTTCCGTCATCAATCATCACTATCATCATTGACGTGTACGATTGTTTCTGAACCAACCATCCTAAAAAAGTATTGACAATTTCATAAAACAAGAAAGAGGTTTACGACTTTGTGCTTTAAACGATAATTTTCATTTGTGGTTGGCAATATTTATTGGAGGTAGGTATATATACAATTTAGTAATAGTAGGGGTCATATATGATCATGTTTTGTCACAATCGCACTTTTGATGGCAGCGAACTTGCGATTGTGCATCACTCACTTCCCAACAATAAGTGAGTCAAGCCAATTCATTCTTGCATCGCCTACGGCCAAACAACGTATGCTCGAGCCTCTGGCTCCGATTCAAGAAAAAAGCTATAGAAAACGAGGGCAGAGAGATTTCGAAAGAGAGTTTTGAAAGAAAGATTTAAGAGATTGAAATTGGTGTTATATATGATGCAAGCAAAAAGACAACAACAACGGCTTACTTACGCATATACGTATGAGAGAAGTTGACCAATTCAAAATTTTGAGTTGGTTAAGTTTGTGATCTAAGTCGGTCGAATAAAGTTCATAACCCAACCCAACTCAATGCATCACTTAAATTGGTTACAAAGATAATTTTCATAACAACAAAGGTAGGGTTGAATCAATTGACCTGACAAAAAATTGTCAACCTATGAATCAATCAAAATATGAATACTTAGTTAAATATCATGTGTCACGGAACAAACTAACTTGAAATTTTGATTAATCCCAGAGATCAGTCATTTTATAAATAAAAAAATCTAAATTTTATTTTTTATATATATATAATTTTGAGAAGTGTCTAGATTATTATTTTTTTTTTATGAAAATTATTAATTGCATGGTAAATACGAACATGATTAGTGGGTTAATTACATTATTATTATTATTTAAAAAAAAGTTGAGTAAATCTATAGGATTTGTTCATGAAACTAAGCGAAACCGAATTAATTAATTAAGTAATTAAGGCCTTAATTAAGATTAGGAGTGAAGTGGAACCGTTAAGACAGAGAGACATTGAAGACAAAATTGAAACCCAAAAACTGTCCTTTTTGTTTGGTTTTATGGCAGTGCATGGAAATTCCAACTTTTTATTTATTTATTTATTTATTTATTTTCCGAAAATCAAATATAATTTTTTTGTTTTTTTAGACAACGTTACTTGGTCACACAATAAACAATATTAAAATATGAACAAATTACACAAACCCCCCTCTATTTTTATTGTATTTGTAAAAATTACCCACTTTAACTTTTAGTTTCAATAACTATCCCTCAAACTTTGATAAATCATGGTTAAACCCAATGTTTGTACAATATTTTTTTGTTAAATGCAATATAATAATAAAATAATAATAATAATTGGAGTTTGGAGACAAGGGAACAACAGCAATAAATGTTGAATGTCCCTCTCCTTGAGGCCACCCATCACTTTTATTTTTATGTTTTCCTCGCATTATTTCATTCATGTTACCGTTGTGATTTACAAAACTATATACTAAATTTAAATGTGATGTATATTATATAGTCTTCTACACATTATTTCTATTCCCTTCTTTACTATTCACTTCCCCTATTTAATATTGTGTCAGAATTGGACATTACAATTTCAAGTCAAAATATGCCAAAATAAAGTCAAATCTTTTAAAGAATTTTAACTGTCTAGAATGACTGAGAGCGGGTTAGAAAATTTGTTTGAATTAAGTCTAAAAAAATGAAGTTAATCCGTATCAAATTTTTAAAACGAGACGTGAAGGGTAATATTGTCAATTTGAAAAAGCACATGAGGATGTGAGAAGTTGTGGGAGGGGATTAGTCTACCTGGCAATGACATGGATGGCCTCCTCATCATTCCCTTCCCTCCCGGCTTCTGTCGCCGTCTCTTTTTTTTTTTTTTTTTTTTTTTTNCCAAGATCTCTTTGACGTCGTTTGCTTAGCTGGATGACACTCTCATCCTTCAGCCTCCATCCTGAATGGGCCAGCTGGCATGCCACTTTCTCCAGCACATGGCCAGCTACTTCCCTGCTTCTAATTCCTAATCTTCCTATAACACCCCTAATTATCATCATAATTTACGAAAATACCACCAGATTCAACTGTGTAAATGACCCCTTAGATCGCCGCCACGTGTGGGGGCTCTTTCTGTAATTAAATAAAGTTTCAGGGTAATTATGATAATTTTCGTGTCAGTTTCTGGCTTGCGTAAGAAAGTGTAAATATGGAAAGTACAGGAATCTAGGATAAATAGGTAACCAACGAGGGACCAGGGAGCAAAATTTTAAAAATTTTATAATCGGGATTAAAATTTTAATTATCACTATTAAATACTCAATTGAATTTTAAGATTTTATTTAATTAATTAATTTCCTAAATAACATTAAGTCAAACTACTAGATTAAACGAACCAATCATCACGTGAGTTATATTAAGTCAAACTATGCATTGACTAAACAAAAACCAAAAAGTCAAATTTGCTAATGATAAATAAATAAAATTCTCGTGACTAGTTACTAAAAAATTAGAAACCGATAAACTCGACTAGTTACTAACCTCTCGTTTAGCTATTATTTTTCTCGAGAATAAAATTTAAATGGTCAAAAAGTCAAATATTAATGATGAAATGGACAAAGAAATACATTAATTGTGCAATGATTTTGTTTTGTTTTTTAGTTTATTATTATTTCATGTTTAATTATTTTTAAAAACACCCACGTTTAATATAATTTAATATATATTTATCATCGCTTTCTTGCAAATAATAAATTGTAAAAATAATTCAGTGAATTAAATTTAAAAATTTTGAATATTTTTTAAGGCTATAATATTAATTATTGTTTAATTAAAAAAAAAAAAAAGAAGAAATGGGAAGGGGAAGAGAATCCAATAAAATTTAATTATAAAAATTCCAGTTTATAGCGATTATATTAACCGGTGGGGACCAGAAAAGTGGGGTCGGAGTCTTCTGGAATAAACACGTGGAATTTATTATTGAATATTTTTCGGATTTTCTTTTATTTATTAATTTGATACATCGTATCTTCATTATTATTTAATTAGATAACAATAATTATTAACAACTTTCATACTTATCCTGTTAGTTAGATATAATAAATATGCAACTCTCCTCTTTTTTATATATTTGTTTTTTTTTTTAATTTTTCATCTATTATTTACAATTTTTAAAAATATTTGTTTTAAACAATTTTTAATATATATATATATATATATATATATATATATATATATATATATATTATAATAAGTTAGTTTCGGTATATATATAATGACGTGGGTAAGTATAGGAATAAATAATATAATTTCTGTCTCCGACACTATTCAGCTAATGAATGAAAATCTTTCTTCACTCTCTCCCTTATTTCTATCTTTGGTAGCTATTTTTTCGGAAACAACTTTAAAAAAATTAAAATAAAAAATAAGGTAGAAGAACTATTTAAATTTTTTTTAGTATTGGATAAAAATCTCACATCCACTAATTTAGGACATGATCATGAGTTTATAATCAAGGAATGTTATTTGGTATAAGGCTTTCTGGGGGAAGATGAAGCAAAGCCTTTTAACCATTGTGGAGAGTCGTGTTCATCTAATATATTTAAATAAATAAGACCCTAAAGCTCAAACGAACTATATTTCTCGATATTTTTTTACTGGTCCAAACAAAATGTAAAATCATTTTTTGAGCTTCCATCATTCAATCTTTTACATTTTTGTCCCATTGATAAAGGTCCATTTTATATCAATTCAACATGGTCATCATTTTTCTAAATTATAATAAGAAAAAAATAATTTTTATCCAAATTTAAAAAAAAAAAAAAAAAAAAAAAAAAAAAAAAAAAAAAAAAAAAAAAAAAAAANACGAAGAAGAAGAAGAAGAAGAGAGTGTTTAATAAAGATAAGAAAATAAATAAATTTAATTTATTTATTAAAAAAAGAAAAAGAAAAAAAGAAAAAAACAGAAAACTTGTCTCGTGAAACAGCAAGTGGAGTGTATAAAAGAGCTAAATTAATGTAAAAGTTGCTTCTTTTTTCTTCAATCTCTCAAAAACTCTGTAAAATCTCATCCAATTTTCCATTTCTTCTTCCTCCCTCTGTGAGGGGGAAACATAGCTCTCTCAACGTTCATTCTTTAATTTCTCTCTTTTCCACGGATTTCCTCTGTTTTCTTTACGGCTTCTCTCATAATCTCATTCTTCCCCTCTACGGTAACTGGATTTCGTTTTTCAGGCCTCAAAATGTCGCATTCTCTCAATCCCATTTCGGACTACGACCATCTCTCCGATCGGTTGCGTGATTCCCTCACTTGTGAACCCAACAAGCCTGATTTTCGCGACCTAGATCTGGGTTCCCCTGTTTCGCCATTACGGACTCGGAACCAGACTGGTGGCGGCCCTGCTGCGAGTAGTAGTTCCAGCTCGTCCGGGTCCGTTTCTGGCCGGAATGTAACGAACCCAGTTGCCAAAAGATCTGATTCGGGTCCTAATAATCATTCCGGTGAACTCTCTGGGTCTAGCGAGAGCAGCCCAACTGCGGCGGAGAGCCTCCGATCCATTGGGACTCCTAGAAATTTCAAGTCTGGTCATACTAGATCCGATTCTGGATCGAGTCATCCGTTAATCTATTCGGGTCAGTCTCAAACCTCTGTTACTTCCCCGTCGAATGTGCTTCCCACCGGTAATATTTGCCCTTCTGGGAGGGTTTTGAAAACGAGCATGCCGTCGACCAACCGGAGTTCGAGATCCGACGTTTTGGGTTCTGGGTCGGGAAATTACGGCCATGGGAGTATAATGCGGGGCCTCGGCGGTGTTAAAACCGGCGGCGTTGAATCGGTTAGTAATGTTAGCTCGAGGGCTGGTTGTGGTGGTGGTAGTGGTGGTGGTGACTCGCTGAAGAGGGCGAAACAGAGTGGGGATCCAGAGGAGTTAAAGAGAGCTGGAAATGAACAATACAAAAAGGGGCATTTTGCTGAAGCTTTGAGTCTCTATGATCGAGCCATTGCGGTTTCCCCGGCCAATGCAGCTTACCGGAGCAACCGTGCTGCTGCCTTGACCGGGCTCGGGCGGCTTGGCGAGGCGGTAAGCGAGTGCGAGGAAGCGGTAAGATTGGATCCCAATTATGTGAGGGCTCATCAGCGTTTGGCATCCTTGTTTCGTAGGTGAGTTGAGATTTGGATTGTTCATATTTGTCTGTGCTGTTAGTACTGATATCTTTGTAGCTGAATTGATGATTTAGCTTATTTGTTATGTCTGGATGCTTGCAGGTTAGGACATGTAGAGAATGCTAGGAAACATCTTTGTTTTCCCGGCGTTCAGCCCGATCCGAGCGAGCTGCTGAGACTGCAGGCAGTCGAAAGGCATATAAGCAAATGCAGGGATGCCCGTCGACTCAAAGATTGGCGAAGCGTATTGAAGGAGGCCGATGCTGCGATTGCTGGTGGAGCTGATTCTTCGCCTCAGGTAAGAGCTATTCTAACGTTTTCGATATCGATTAAGAACGAAAAGGACTGATTGGTTTGATTGTTTATGTATCTACAGCTGTTTATGAGTAAAGTGGAAGCTCTTTTAAAGCTTCATCAGATTGAAGATGCTGAATCCAGCTTATTAAGCATTCCGAAGTTACATCCATCGATTAATACGTGCTTACAAATGAAGTTTTTCGGGATGATTTCGGAAGCTTACTCTCATTTCATTCATGCCCAAATCGAGATGGCGCTAGGAAGGTATGTTCTTAAAATTTTAGCTTCGAAAGTCCGATTTCGAAACGGTTTTGAGAGCGTGGGAATTGGATAATGGATATGTTGCAGGTTTGAGAATGCAGTTACGGCTGCTGAGAAAGCTGCACAGATTGATCCTCGAAATGTAGAAGTGGCAATGCTGCTTAGTAACGTTCGGTTGGTTGCACGAGCTCGTACTCGAGGCAACGATCTCTTTAAATCAGAAAGGTATACAGAAGCTTGCTCAGCATATGGGGAAGGACTTAAGCTTGATCATTCGAACTCGGTCCTCTACTGCAATCGAGCAGCCTGTTGGTTTAAACTCGGGATGTGGGAGCGGTCTATCGAAGACTGTAATCAAGCGTTACTTATCCAACCGACGTACACGAAGGCCCTCCTTCGAAGGGCTGCCTCAAATAGTAAGGTAAATTGGCTTAGCTAATACACGATACCTCCTGCTGCATTCTTCATACGGATACCTCGTTTTTGTTTCTATAACTCGGTTTTGGATCGACTGCAGCTCGAAAGATGGGAGGACGCTATACGAGATTACGAAGCTTTAAGGAGGGAACTTCCAGATGACAATGAAGTTGCTGAATCTCTTTTTCATGCTCAAGTCGCGTTAAAGAAATCACGTGGTGAAGAAGTTCATAATCTGAAGTTCGGTGGCGAAGTCGAGGTGGTTTCCAGCATAGATCAGTTCCGAGCTGCGATATCGTTCCCAGGTCTGGTTTAAGTGTTAAAACATTGAGCTTTTGCTGTATCTTCAACTGATATTTGGCCATTGATTCGATATTCAACTTCGAATTGCAGGCGTCACTGTTGTTCATTTCAAAGTAGATTCCGATATACAATGCAAGCAGATATCGCCATTCGTCGACATCCTTTGTCGTCGCTATCCTTCCATCAATTTCCTCAAGGTAAGATGTCTGTCTTCTTCGCTTCATCTCGACAATGTCGGTTTACAACGAACGTTACGCAAGATGTTCATCCTTAACATGTTATCCTTTTTGTTTGTCATAAAAGGTGAATCTGGAAGATAGTCCAGCAATTGCAGATACCGAAAACGTAAGGATCGTACCGACGTTCAAGATTTACAAAAGTGGAAACCGAGTAAAAGAGATCATATCTCCGACTCACGACATGTTAGAGTACTCAGTGAGGTATTATAGCTTCTTATAGAACTCGAGTCTCTATTACTGCAATGACCCATGCTCGCTCGTTTCCTTATTCTCCTCTCCCTACCGAACCCCGATTTGAACGAAACACCACCCGAAACTCCTTTCTACGAGATCAAGGAATTACCTGATAACCACGAGTATTTGAAAGCTCGAAAATAATCCCAAAATCCAACCAATGGGGCATCCAGAGAGAGATAGTTTAGTTCATTTTTGGAGTTGTTCTTATTATTCTATTCATTCATTCCTCATTGCTCTCTGGTTCCATCTCCTTTTGTTACATATCATTTTCCCATAAGCTTGCCTTACATCACTTCCTCGCATTATCGGTATCGGTCTCTACTCCCCGTTCCATCGAGCTACATTTTCGAGAGGGAGAGAAAGAAATGGGTGTTGGTAAGTGAGGAGGAGGATCTCTGTACATGCATATATGATACATACAAGAACAAAAAAAACCCCAAAAAAACACCAAACAGGAAGAGGGCAGGGGAATTGGATGGATTGATGGGCATAAAAATGGTGGATTTGTGATGGGGTTTGTGAATTGAATACATTGTTAGTTCTTCTGTTCTTCAAACATTTTCTCATTTAATAACAAACAATTAAAAATCAAACTTGTTGATGAATGTTGATGAAATGGGTATCTGTTTTCACAAAATGGGTATCTATTTTCACAGAATGGGTATCTATTTTCACAAAATGGGTATCTTTTGGAAAGGCCATTCAATGCTCTGCTGCTGCTGCTGATTTGAATTTGTTCTTAATAAGTAGTGGGTTGTTGGGTAGCTGGTTTCATTCATTGCTCTTTTAAAGTGTAGAACAACAGACTGTTCTTCAAAGCAAAACAAACAAAAAAAAAATGGGCCATTTTCACCACTTTATGTCAACTTCCATGCTATCACAACATGCCATTATTTCGAGGGATCGTTTTCTTTGCAAAATCGTTCGTTCGTTAACAACATCAACGGTGAAATTTAGTAGGATAATGAATATGGGTCCGATAATGGGTAGATTTAAATTAGTCTTAAACACTTCAAGTCTACGATTAGTAGAGACGAGTCGTTGACGACCCGAGCCAAGGTTGAAAATGAAGAGAGGGTGTGACATGTGGGGGAAAAAGTGGAGTTGGTGGGTTTATGTGTTTTTAATATTTATGTTTTTAATATATAGGACCTCATGCATGTATGTAATCGTTCAACTATTTAGTATTTCACGTTCTATTTTTAAAATTTAAAAACATTATTAAAAAATTTTAAAATATTTTAATCAAATATAAAATTTAAGGTTATTTTTATTAATTTATTTACTATAAATATGTAGATTTGAGGGGTGAGGCGTTAAAAAATAGTTGGAAAAAGGAAAATAAAAAATTGAAACTTTTAAACAAAAAAACAAAATAGTGGTACGAACAACGACATTTTGAAAGCTTTAATGAAGAAAAGGACAAATCGGTGAGGGAGCGCGTGGATTGAGGACGCTTAAAGGGTAAAAAAAAAATAAAGGTGGTAAACGGTAAAAAAAAAAAAGATATCAACTTTCCCAACTATTTATTTCGGTAATTTATTTGTGGAATTACCATTTTAGGTTTCATTTAATTTTTATAATTTGGATTTTGTTTTAATTTTGACTCTTTTGAGTTTGAAAATACAAATATTTGACTTTTTGGTGGAGAATACACGACTCTTCTATTCTTGAGATGAGTGTATGGACTGTAAGCAGCTTCTCGGACTTAGTCGAGGTCAAGATGGTTCGGGGTTCAGGCGCATCAAGCTCAAACTCTTTCCTTAGGTGGGACATGGATCTCGATCTACCTCCACGGGAAGAAGTACAAGTTCCTGTTGATTGAGGAGACTCCCGACCCGATATGGATGTGTACGGAGAAAGGGATCCAGCCCGCATTAGGGCGATTGTAGAGGCCCAACTAAAAAAAAGGGTTGCTCAAAAAGCGGACGGAGGAGNGCCAAAATCCTCCGTCGGGAATTGCTCATAGTTTTCTTTATTTTGTTACTCAATATCGAGATATTATACAATTAGTTAACATGAGTGAAGATGTTGAGCTCGTTATCAAATCATTCTATATTAAGAGGTTGAGCTCGAAGGTCCACAAAAAAAAAAAAAAAAAAAAAAA
>NC_036639.1:4220574-4226117 GCF_002806865.2 Cucurbita pepo subsp. pepo | reverse complement strand
AAAAAAAAAAAAAAAAAAAAAAAAAACGACTCTTTTGGTCTATTATGGTTGTCCGTGAGAGAAATACTTGTGGGTATTGAAATTTGAATCATCGGTTCAACAATCAACTTGTATTACCGAGAACCAAAATACAAATTTAAGTTTTGAGTCGGATATATAAATTTTACGATATTTAAAAAAAAAACGATTTTCTCCAAAAGAAAACTTGCTCGACAGGATAAGAAAAAAGAAAACGATAAAGAATACGAAAAGATGGCTTCTCCATTGTCGTCCCGTCTTATCGATACTCTAAACCATTTTCAAACTTACAATGATAACACTCAAATATTGTAGAGAAGAACGAGGTACATGTTTGATGTGTAAATGTATCGTATTGATGGAGAGAATGGAATTGTTGTCTTCAAAAACTTGGACACATTCACTCATCGAGATTCTAATTCCATCCCTTCAAACTTTTTTTTTTTTTTTGTCAAATCTCGATGAACATGCTTAGGGTTTATAGTTTAGGTCAAATCTCATCGGCTCCAACAATCCCTTGCGACATGATCACGTTACTCATCCCTTGCTTCCAAGAGCAAATATTATACCCACAGACCAACACGAGTCCTTTCTACGATGTTTTGTCTTCACTCATATGCATTCGAGGAAAATTTCCTAGAGGTCACCCAATTCAAGCAAATCACGCTTAACCTTGGAGTTTCTATGATTAAACTACCGAAAAGAAATGATTGTTGGTATAGGTAATAACTTTCAATTCGTTTAATTCTTTCGTAATCATCTTATCTTCAGGATCACTCTCATTCGAATGCAGTCTTGGTTCATTCATATATCCTTCATTTACTCAGGCGTCACAAAATTTATGTCGGGCGATCTCTTGAGATTTTTCTAAACATATGAGTGAAGACAAAACATGTTAAAAAAACCCGTGATGACTGTCGAGGTTGTCACGTAGGTTTTCATAGATTACACTAAATTGAGTAAAAAAAACATCAAAATTAAGGTTTCATAGACCAGACCAAATTGAGTAAAAAAAAACATTAAAAATCATGTGTCAACTTTTTAAGGTTTTTTTTTTTTTTTTTTTTTTTTTTATNTTAAGAAAATTGATATTTAGAGATAATATAAAAGAAAAAGCAAACACTAAAAAAATGAATAGTAATTAGATATCATTAATCTACTGTTCCTAAACCATGATTAGCAGTGCTAATGCTAATTAAGATTATACGGCCGCGAATCAAAATGCGACATGTGTCGGCATCGAGATGTTTAGTCGGCCATTAATTATAATTTATCAACAAATTAAAACTTAGGTTGTGATTTGGTCTATTGTTCAATCATTACCTTCTTAAAAAAAGATATTATTTTCAACCACATCATTGATTAAAAAAAATTATATAAAATATATCAAAATGTATATCAAATTATTTATAAAAATAAATAATCTTGGCACGTGCGGGTTCATAAATAATAATATTTAAATTAATTTGCGGTTTAATGTCATGGTAAATTGAATTAAAGTTTTGTAGACAAAGATGATTTGCTAGGTACGGGAAAATCGTTCCTTTTCCTATATTGGTTCGTTTTCTATTCATTTTTCCTTTACTTTCAAGCTTTTTTTTGAAACCCGTCGAGCATTCATCAATATCGAGAACGAGGGTAAAAAAATCAACACCGTTGGATTTGTTTTTCGAGTATTACGTGTCGAGTTTTTATGGAGAGATTTACTGAAACAGATTAACTTATAACCTAATTTTACATTAGATTACGATTGATGACACGAATAGAGGCACGATAATGATTGAATTTGACACTAGAAAATTTAATTATATCGAGAAAGAACGGGTTAATGGGATAATATAGTACGATTAAAAGAAAGTTGTGTGGGAGAGAGAGGAAGAAAAAGAGGGTGAAATTAATAAAGCATTTTGATGTTGGACCATATGATGTCTCCTCCTATCCCCATGATATGATCTTCATTTTCTTGTGCTCCTCCACTCCCACCTTGAGAGATTGATCATATTGTTGTTCTTCACGTATGTCGACTAGTAAAGGCAACGACGTTGGAGAAGGATCGTCATCGAGTTCGTCTTCTCTAGTTATCGTTGATGATAACAATCAACAACAGCACCAACAACAACAGCTTGTTCCAGTGAGTCGTTATGAGTCGCAAAAGAGGCGAGACTGGTACACTTTTGGGCAATATTTGAGAAATCAACGCCCTCCCTTGGCAATTTCGCAATGTAATTCAAGTCATGTGTTGGATTTCCTTCGTTATCTCGACCAATTTGGTAAGACAAAAGTTCACTTAAATGGGTGTGGTTTTTTTGGACAACCTGAACCACCGGGACCTTGTACTTGCCCTCTTAAACAAGCTTGGGGTAGTCTTGATGCTCTTATTGGTCGACTTAGAGCTGCTTATGAAGAAAATGGAGGTTCTTCGGAGACTAATCCATTTGCAAGTGGTGCTATAAGAATTTATCTACGAGAAATAAGAGACTCCCAATCAAAAGCAAGAGGAATTCCATATAAGAAGAAGAAAAAGAAGAACCCAACAAAGACTGATGAAGGTAATACCCGATCAATCTCGTTTCTTATTACTGGCAAAACTACTCATCGAACAAGTCCTACGATGAGTATTAGAACATTCGATCTCTAGAGAATGAACTAGGTTTTAACAATTAAACTATACTCGTATTGATACCAAACGTTCTAATTTTTACGAATAGGCAAAGTTTTAAGGATAAAACCCTAGACGAAGTCCTTCTTGAAAGCCCTAAATTTCATAATACCCGGCTACTCGGAATATATGTGATTAGAACTCTATAACAACTATTATTACTCTGACTTTTTCTTACTCTCCTTTTTCTTTTTCAAGAAAGTTAAACCCATTTGTAATGTTTCATTGTTTTTTCTTATTTATTCTGCTCATCGGTATGTTTCTAAACAGTTCGAGACAATAATTCGTAAAGGTTATCGACATGTTGTTCGTCATACACAAATATAGTCTCTATTGAGTTTACCATGTAGAAGTGGAAGATCCGAATATTTGATCTTCGGAAATATGTATGTCTTAACTAGTTGAACTATGTTTAAATTGGTTGCTTACTGCAAGTTTTTTGATTCAGGGGCCTAAACAACTTCCCAAGGCTTTGGATTAGTGAGCACTGCCGAGTTCATTTGAATTGAAGTTTAGCTGTTTTTCTTAGAACCGAAAGCATTGTGTTTTATTTGGTTCTATAACTCGAAGCTCAACACAGACAGTTTCTGGATGCTTTTTTATTGAGATTTTGTGTCAAATTTACTATACTATTCAGCTTGGATTATAATTATATAAGTATTTAGTGTCGTTCCCTTTCAAATATATATGATTTTTCGTTTATGAAACTTGTTCAACTCGACTAAAAACACGAGTTTATTAGATTACGATTTATAAAAGTTTAATATATAGTATAAAATGTTAGTTTAAAAGCTAACGTGATCGTAATTCGAAATCTGAAATCACCATTTGATGCCTTGATATTCCCAGACCAACACGGGTTAAGGACATATGAAAATTAGAATGATACAAAAAAGATTAGCATGACTCCGGGGTAAGGATGACATGCACAAATCGACAAATGGTATTAGAGCTAGGCATTAAGTGGTGTGTCAGCGAGAACGTTGAGCCCTCAAGATGGGTGAATTGTTAGATCTCACATTAGTTGGAGAGAGGAACGAAACATTCTTGATAAAGGTGTGGAAACCTCCCCCAGTAGACGCGTTTTAAAACCGTAATGGATCAAAGCGAACAATATCTGCTCATAGTAGCCTCGGACTGTTACAAATTCTGTATCATGTTCATTCATGTACTATTTCTTTACTCAGACATCACAATTCAGCTCAAATACTAGATTTTTAAATTCTTACCGTCAATCTGAAAATAATTTAAAAAGTAAATTAAGAAAATAAAAATGGAATTAATAGGACAAGCCGTTACGTCAATAATTATCTTGATATATGATATGATTTTCCATCATAACATTCATCTTAGGATTCCATTTTATGAACTTTTCATGTCTCTATCTATTATCACACCCTATTTTCTAAAAATAAAAATATAAAATTAAAACCCTTTAAAGAACTATTTTATTTTTATTGTTTAACAATATTAAAATATAAATCCCTCGAACCAAAAATGAAAATGTAACGGTTCTAAGTCCACAGCTAATAAATATTGTTCGTTTTGGCCCATTACGTATTACCATCAGTCTCACAGTTTTAAAATGGATATTTTAGAAAGAGGTTTCCTCGTCTCTCTCTTATAAAAATGCTTCATTCCCTAGCTAATGTGGGATTAAAAACACTCCGTTCTCAAATCGCTTGTACAGTGACGACAACGTTTTTGTCGTTCATGGGGTAGCTTTGATGCCGAAAGAGAGAAGAGAGTCTAGAGTGAATAACTTATTTAAGAGCTAACTTTATACGAGTCAAATAAACTCAAAGAGTATAGCTCGAAAAGCTCGAGGGTTACGGTGTTCGAGACTTTGATTAAGATTTCTCCAAAAAAAAAAAAAATTATCACAACGTTAATGAATAGTAAACGTGCATTATTTTCAAGTTAATGCTTGATTAATTAATTAATTAATTAATTAATTAAAATCCGACATGTCGTTTCGGGCTTTCGAAGAAAAAAGGGAAACAAATGGGCTCAGAACTTTTAGTCCAGCGGAAAATTCTTGGGCCTGTCTTGAAAAAGGCCCACGATTACAGACAGTTCCTAAAAAATAAAAAATAAATCAAAAGCTTAAACTAAATTTATTATTTTAAAAGTTTAAAGATCAAATAAATTTATTATTTAACCAAAATATTACAAAAATATCATATATAATTAATATATATTTTAGTGATAAGCTATGCATATTTTTCTAATGATTATTGAATTAAAAAAATCCAAATAAATGGTGTGGTTTATCACGCCTCTCTAGTATCTACCAATAGCTTATAATAAGGCTATGATACCTTATCGTCAAACCAATAATGCTATTTTTTATTTCCAAAAAAACCAATAATTCTGTTTTTTTTATATATAAAAGTCAACCAAAACAGTATTATTAAAAGTCAAACCTACAAAATAATTGGACTTAATTAATACCTTTACCATATTAAATAATGTGCTAGGTTTATGTTTTGTCTCACTTGAAAGTCCACATTGTGATTAAATAACTCTAATTATTGACAATTATTAATTAAGCTGACGTATGATATTTGAATTTACTTTTCAAACCTACCATTTATTAATTCAACCTACGCAACTAAAAACAAAAATACGTAATCATGTTCCATGTCTAAAATTTGGATCAGACATTTGATGACTTTAAATATAGAATTGTTCCAAGCTACACAGATTTCATTTTGAAGTTTTTATGATTGAGTCACTGGAAATTTATTTATTTATTAAGAACCGAGCTTTGAAAATTATTATTATTATTTGAAGAGATAGTGAGAGAAAATTTGAATGGTTGGCATGCATTGGCATCTTTTTTTTTTTTTTTTTTTTTAAATTC